>NW_007734255.1:857-1694 GCF_000696425.1 Galeopterus variegatus | reverse complement strand
CGGCGGGGGCGCCGCCACGCTCCCAAGCGGCGCACTGTAGCAGTGCGCCACCGGGCCGGCCTGAAAGCTTCATTTAAAATTTTTTTTAAAAAAATGCTGTTGAAAACTGTTATAATTGCCTGCAGAAATAATGTTTTAACTTTTTTCACCTCATAGGTAAATTGAGAATATCTACATTTGGGGTAGGAGCAGTTATCTTTGCAGAACATATGGGTGACATTTGGTTTGGACATTGATGGTATTGGTGGAAAAAATGCAGAATTATAGGATGGTTGATCATTCTGTAATTCCCCCAAATTTTACTTTGGTTTTTAAAAAAAATTTCTTGATTAGATTTTTACCTCTGAGGTAATATTAGATGATCTACCAATCCAATTTCTATTTCTCATGTATTCCATTTTGGGTTATAAAATAACCAAGATAAAAGATAAGATAGAACATAAAATTCTGGCTGATCCCATGGTGATAAAATTTCTATCAGAATTTAACATAAAAAATCCCACAAAGTAGTAATCACTGTCCTTATGTCAAGGTATTATAAATTTTAGAATATTTAACGTAGCTACTTCATTTTAGTATTTGTTAGAATATCTTTAATAAAATACAAACTGGACTTACTAGTAAGAGTGGATATCTATGCATTGTTGAAATAATTTAAAAAGTGTGTAGAGAGATTAAGTGTAAGGTAAAGTCAATCTCTTCTTTTTACTTCCGTTATGTTACTCAAGGAACAGTAGTTGCAGACTCTGAGACTCGAAGCATAAATGTGCTGGAAGTACTAAGTAGTTTGCTTTCTTAAATGGGATACATACATTCTCTGTGTCAGTTAATGCTTTC
>NW_007734255.1:0-668 GCF_000696425.1 Galeopterus variegatus | reverse complement strand
TGGGAAGGAGGGTGGCCTGGCAGTCAGGAGACTCTAGGCTGCCTCTAAGCAAACAACTCCAAAAATCTCTCTCTTTTTTTTAAGTTTATTTTTTAGTTGAGGTAAAATACACATAACATCACATTTACCATCCTGAGCATTGTTAAGCATATAGTTCAGTGGAGTCAGTGCATTGACACTGTGGTACAACTGTCACCACCATCCATCTCCAGTATTCTTTCATCTTGCAAATCTGAAACTCTGCACCCATTAAACAGTAACTCCCCATCCCCCCCTTTCTGTTTCTATGAATTTGATGACTCTAGTTACCTCGTATAACTGGGATCATATAGTATTTGTCCTTTTGAGACTGACATTTCATGTAGCATAATGTCCTCAAGGTTCTTACATGTTGTAACATGTGTCAGAATTTCCTTTATTTCTAAGGCTGAATATTCCATTGCATATATACAACATTTTGTTTAGCTGTCCGTCCATAGTTGGACACTGGGTTGCTTCCACCTTTTGGCTATTGTGAGTAATGCAGCTATGAATATGGGTAAACAAATACCTGTTTGAGACCGTACTTTCTTTTTTTTTTTTTATTTATTTTTTATTTATTTTATTTTTTTAATTTTTTTAATTTTTATTTTGTCAATATACAATGTATATGATTATTATGGCCCTTC
>NW_007734254.1:95676-96990 GCF_000696425.1 Galeopterus variegatus | reverse complement strand
TTTTTTTATGTAAACATTCACAGAAGCTTCATTTGTAATAGCCAAAAAAGGGAAACAAACCATATGTCTATTAACAGGTTAATAGATAAATGAATTGTTGTATATCTTTGCAATGGAATGCTACTTAGCAATGAAAAATAATTAATCATTGAAACAACCAATAACCTGGATGAATTCCAAAATAATTAAGCTGAGGGAAAAGAGCCAGATATCCTTCCCCACCCCCCAAAAATATCCCCACATACTGTATTATTCCATTTATATAAAATACAATAAATATTAAGTATATAAGCTAATAAATAGTGACAGAAAGCAGATCAGTGATAGAAACAAATGGTGACAGGAAGTCTCAGGAGCTGAATGGATATTGAAAGAATAGAATGAAAAGATGACAAAGAGGCAGGAGAAAACTTTTGAGGGTGATTAATATGTTCATTCTCCTGATTGTGGCAGTGGTTTTACAGGTGTACGCATTTGTCAAAACTTGTCAAATTGTGTACTTTAAATAGGTGCAACTCATCATATGTCAATGAAACCTCAAAGAAAGCTATTATAAATATTATGAAACTAGAAAAAATAGAAATTAACTTCAGGACTTGGAGTAAGCAAAGATGTTTTCAGGTGAATACAAAAATCGCAAATCTAAAAGACAGAGTTAAGAGAGTACNATGAGCAATTCTAGCAACAATTTGACCGACTTGACACTCCACAACAGTAAAACATGCATTTGTTTCAAGTGCACATGGGACATTTACCAAGACACACCATATTCTGGGCCATAGAGCCGGTCTCGATGAATTTCAAATGATTCAAATCAGGCAAAGTACATTCTCAGACCACAGTAAAATTAAATTTGGAAACAATAAAACAAATAACAAAAAACTATTTGAAAATTGTCCAAATATTGGGAACATAAGTAATACATTCTAAGCAGTGAATGTGTGAAAGTGGAAATCGAAAGGGAAGTTAAAAACCACTTCAAATGTAATAAGAATAAAATGCGCCATATCAGAGTTTGTGTGATACTGCCAAAGCAGTCCTTAAAGAGAAATCTATAACAATAAATACTCATATTAGAAAAGAAGAAACATCTCAAATTAATGACCTCAACTTCCACCTTAGAAAACTAGAAAACAAAGCCCAAAATAAGCAGAATAAAGTTAGGCAGTTTTTTTAAAAGTTATATATATACACACACCACGTGATCCAGCAATTCCCCTCCTTAGCATTTATCCAAGAGAAATGAAAGCATATTTTTTTATGTAAACATTCACAGAAGCTTCATTTGTAATAGCCAAAAAAGGGAAACAAACC
>NW_007734254.1:92289-93074 GCF_000696425.1 Galeopterus variegatus | reverse complement strand
AAGTGACAAATAGATGCAAAAATCCTCAACTACATATTAGCACACTAAATCCAACAACACATAAGAATAATAACACACCACAACCAAGTGGGATGTATGTTAAAAATGCAAGGTTATTTCAACATCCAAAAATCTAATATACCACATAATAAAATAAAGGACAAAAACCACATGATCATTTTTGTAGATAAGGAAATGCATTTGACAAAATCCATCACCCATTTATGATAAAAATCTCTCAACAAACTAAGAATAGATAGGAATGTCTTCAACATGATAAACATCATCTATTGAAAACCTAAAGCCAACATCACACTCATTGACAAAAGATTGAATATTGTCTGCCTAAGATCCATAACAAGGCATGGATGCCTACCCATGACACTTCCATGCTACATTATGCTGGGAGGTATATTCAGCACAACCACTGAAACAAACTACATTTAGACTGCAAAGGAAGACTAAGACTCTCTTTATCTGTACACACGATCTCAGGTGGAAACTTCTGAGATATCCACACACATATGCATGCACACACCATTACTGGAACTAATAATAGGGATCAGCAAGATCATTGGGGTCAAAATCAATATACAAAAATCAATTGTACAGGTTCCGGTCAAGATGGTGGAGTAGTCAGTTCCTGGTGTAGCTCTCTCCCACAGAGCAACCAACTTGCAACTTTTGAGAAGCAGCAATGGAGGACCCAGAATCTGTGCTGGAGTGAACAGGAGCCAACCCCAGCGGGACCCCAGTTCAGGTTGCTCCTCATTCTGTAGAGAGAC
>NW_007734254.1:89445-90818 GCF_000696425.1 Galeopterus variegatus | reverse complement strand
GAGAAAAAATATATAGGATCTGAAAGAAGAAATGTACAAAGAAATCAATGCCTTGAAAAAGAATGTAGCTGAGCTTATGGGGCTGAAGGATCATTAAAAACACAACAGAGAGTTTAACCAGGAGACTTGAACAAGCAGAAGAGAGAATTTCTGACCTCAAAGACAGGCTATTTGAATTATCACAGGTAGACCAGAAAGAAGAAAAAAGAATCAAAAAAAATTGAAGAAAATTTAAGAGAGACAACTGACAACCTTAAGCACTCAAATATCTGAATCATGGGTATTCCAGAAGGGGAGGAAAAAGGAAATGGCATTGAAAACATATTCAATGAGATAATAGCAGAAAGTTTAACAGGTGTAGGGAAAGTCACAGATCCCCAGATTCAGGAAGCCCAAAGATCACCAAACACATTCAACCCAAAAAGGTTCTCTCCAAGACATGTGATAATCAAACTGACAAAATTCAAAGACAAAGAGTGAATCTTAAAAGCTGCAAGAGAGAAGTGGCAAGTCACCTATAAGGGAGCCCCAATCAGACTAACATCAGACTTTTCATCAGAAACTCTAAAAGCCAGAAAGAATGGAATGATATATTCAAAACACTAAAGGACAAAATTGCCAGCCAAGAATACTTTACCCAGCAAGACTATCCTTCTGAAATGAAGGACAAATAGTATATTTCTCAGACAAACAAAAACTATGGGAGTTCACCACCACACAACCAGCACTACAAGAAATTCTCAAGGAAGTACTTGGTTAGATACCACAAAAACAACCGTCACTGCCATGAATACTCAAGAAAGAACAATACTTACCAGTGAAACAAAAATGCTAACAAAAGAGAAAAAAAAATAGTTTATCTATCACCCCAAGAAACCAACAAATACAGAAGCCAAACAGAAAACTTGAAAGAAATGAACAAAAGATATCTAAGACAACTAAACAAAAATGAGTATAATGCTAGGAGTAAATCAACACCTTTCAATAATAACTCTGAATGTAAAGGGACTAAATTCCCCATTCAAAAGACACAGACTGACTGACGAGATTAAAAAGATGGACCCAACTATATGCTGTCTCTAAGAGACTCACTTAAACTGTACAGACACATATACACTAAGACTGAAAGGATAGAAAAAGATATATGATGCAAGTAGAAATGAAAAACAAGGGCCGGCCCAGTGGCGCACTGCTACAGTGCACTGCTTGGGAGCGTGGTGGCGCTCCCGCCGAGGGTTCGGATCCCACATACAGACCGGTTCCCACACACTGGCTGCGCGAGGTGTGGGCGCAGCACTGAGGGTTGCGATCCATTGCCGGACACGAAAAAAGACAAAAAGGAAAAAAAAAAAAGAAATGAAAAACAAGCTGGA
>NW_007734254.1:49880-88610 GCF_000696425.1 Galeopterus variegatus | reverse complement strand
GGTCCGGACCCCACCTACAGACCGTTTCCCACACGGTGGCTGCGCGAGGTGTGGGCGCAGCACTGAGGGTTGCGATCCCGTTGCCGGTCCCGGTCCTGTACGGGCGCAACACTGAGGGTTGCGATCCATTGCCGGACACGAAAAAAGACAAAAAGGAAAAAAAAAAAGAAATGAAAAACAAGCTGGAGTAGCTATTCTTAAATCAGATAAAATAGACTTTAAAGCAAAAACCATTAAAGAGATAAAGATGGTCAATATATAATGATAAAAGGATCTATCCATCAGGAAGACTTAACAATCATAAATATATATGCAACTAATGTTGGAGCAGCCAGATTTACAAAGCAAACACTATTAGATCTAAAGTAAAACACTACACCATAATAGTGGGGGACCTGAACACCCCACTCTCATCATTGGACAGATCATCTAGGCAAAAAATCAACAGAGAAACACAAGATCTAAACAATACTTTAGACCATTTGGATTTGGCACATATCTACAGAACATTCCACCCAACAACCTAAGAATATTCATTCTTCTCATCGGCACATGGAATATTCTCCAGGATAGACCACATGTTAGGTCATAAATCAAGTCTTAATGAATTCAAAAAAAATTGGAATATTCCATGTATTTTTTCTGATCTCAATGGGTTAAAATTAGAAATCAGTAACAAATGAAACTCTGAAAACTATACAAACTCATGGAAATTAAACAACATTCTGCTTAATGACATATGGGTCCAAGAAGAAACTAAACAGGAAATCAAAACATTTATTGAAATTAATGAAAATAATGACACATCATACCAAAACCTGTGGGATACTGCAAAAGCAGTATTAAGGGGGAAATTTATTGCATTCAATGCTTACTTCAGAAGAAGAGAAAGATGGCAAATAAATAACCTAATGCTTTACCTTAAAGATCTAGAAAAACAAGAACAATCCAAACCTAAAGTTAGTAGACAGAAAGAAATAATTAAGATCAGAGCAGAACTAAATGATATAGAAATATGAAAAACAATACAAAAGATCAATGAAACAAAAAGTTGGTTTTTTGAAAAGATTAATAAAATTGACAAAACTTTAGCAAGACTAAGAAAAGAAGAGAGAAAACCCAAATAACAAAAATTAGAAATGGAAAAGGTGATATTAAAACTGACACCTCAGAAATACAAGGAATCATTAGAGACTACTATAACCATCTATATGCCAACAAATTTGAAAATCTGGAGGAAATGGATAAATTTCTGGATGCATNACACTGAGGGTTGTGATCCATTGCCGGACATGAAAAAAGACAAAAAGGAAAAAAAAAAAAGAAATGAAAAACAAGCTGGAGTAGCTATTCTTAAATCAGATAAAATAGACTTTAAAGCAAAAACCATTAAAGAGATAAAGATGGCCAATATATAATGATAAAAGGATCTATCCATCAGGAAGACTTAACAATCATAAATATATATGCAACTAATGTTGGAGCAGCCAGATTTACAAAGAAAACACTATTAGATCTAAAGTAAAACACTACACCATAATAGTGGGGGACCTGAACACCCCACTCTCATCATTGGACAGATCATCTAGGCAAAAAATCAACAGAGAAACACAAGATCTAAACAATACTTTAGACCATTTGGATTTGGCACATATCTACAGAACATTCCACCCAACAACCTAAGAATATTCATTCTTCTCATCGGCACATGGAATATTCTCCAGGATAGACCACATGTTAGGTCATAAATCAAGTCTTAATGAATTCAAAAAAAATTGGAATATTCCATGTATTTTTTCTGATCTCAATGGGTTAAAATTAGAAATCAGTAACAAATGAAACTCTGAAAACTATACAAACTCATGGAAATTAAACAACATTCTGCTTAATGACATATGGGTCCAAGAAGAAACTAAACAGGAAATCAAAACATTTATTGAAATTAATGAAAATAATGACACATCATACCAAAACCTGTGGGATACTGCAAAAGCAGTATTAAGGGGGAAATTTATTGCATTCAATGCTTACTTCAGAAGAAGAGAAAGATGGCAAATAAATAACCTAATGCTTTACCTTAAAGATCTAGAAAAACAAGAACAATCCAAACCTAAAGTTAGTAGACAGAAAGAAATAATTAAGATCAGAGCAGAACTAAATGATATAGAAATATGAAAAACAATACAAAAGATCAATGAAACAAAAAGTTGGTTTTTTGAAAAGATTAATAAAATTGACAAAACTTTAGCAAGACTAAGAAAAGAAGAGAGAAAACCCAAATAACAAAAATTAGAAATGGAAAAGGTGATATTAAAACTGACACCTCAGAAATACAAGGAATCATTAGAGACTACTATAACCATCTATATGCCAACAAATTTGAAAATCTGGAGGAAATGGATAAATTTCTGGATGCATACAAATTACCTAACCTGAGCCAAGAAGATATAGAATATCTGAACAGACCAATAACAATAAAAGAGATTGAAGCTGTTATCCGAAGGCTCCCAACAAAGAAAAGCCCAGGACCGGACAGGTTCACTGCAGAGTTCTACCAAATCTTCAAAGAGGAACTGATACCAATTCTCTACAAAATGTTCCAAAAGATTGAAACAGAGGCCATTCTCCCAAACTCATTCTATGAGGCAAATATCACCCTGATACCAAAACTAGACAAAGATACATCAAAAATAGAAAACTACAGGCCAATATCCTTGCTGAATATAGAGGCAAAAATCCTCAATAAAATACTAGCTAATGGAATGCAGCAACACATACACAAAATTATACATCATGATCAAGTGGGATTCATCCCAGGGATGGAAGGTTGGTTCAACATATGCAAATCAATAAATGTGATACACCACATTAATAAAAGCAAAGACAAAAACCACATGATCATCTCTATTGACACTGAAAAAGCATTTGACAAAATTCAACATCCTTTCATGATAAGGACTCTCTACAAGTTAGGCATAGACAAAAAGTATCTCAACATAATTAAAGCCATATACAATAAGCCCACTGCCAATATCATCCTGAATGAGGAAAAGCTGAAGGCCTTTCCCTTAAAAACAGGAACTAGACAAGGATGCCCACTACCACCACTCCTATTCAACATAGTGTTGAAAGTACTGGCCAGAGAATCAGAGAAGAGAAGGAAATAAAGAGCATCCAAATTGGAAAGGATGAAGTCATGCTGTCCCTTTTTGCAGATGATATGATCCTATATATTGAACAGCCTAAAGCTTCTATAAAAAAAACTCCTAGAGTTGATAAAAGATTTTAGCACAGTTGCAGGATACAAAATCAACACACAAAAATCAGTAGCATTTCTATACTCCAACAGTGAACATGCAGAAAAAGAAATCAAGAAAGCTTGCCCATTTACAATAGTCACCAAAAAAGCAAAATACTTAGGAATAAAGCTGACCAAGGATGTGATAAATCTCTACAAAGAGAACTACAAACCACTGTCGAGAGAAATTAAAGAGGAACAAGAAGATGAAAAGATATCCCATGCTCTTGGATTAGAAGAATTAACATTGTGAAAATGTCCATATCACCCAAAGTGATCTACAGATTCAATGCAATCCCCATCAAAATTCCAATAACATTTTTCTCTGAGATGGAAAAAGCTATCCAGACATTTATATGGAATAACAAAAGACCCTGCAGAGCCAAAGAAATCCTGAGCAAAAAAATAAAGCTGGAGGCATCACACTACCTGACTTTTAACTATATTACAAAGCTATAATATCCAAAACAGCATGGTACTGGCATAAAAATAGACACACAGACCAATGGAATAGAATTGAGAACCCAGAAATCAATTCACACACGTGCAGCCTTCTGATCTTTGACAAAGGCAGCAAAGCTACATACTGGGGAAGAAACTGCCTTTTCAACAAGTGGTGCTGGGAAAACTGGATACTCATTTGTAGGAGAACATAACTAGACCTCTATCTTTCATCATATACCAAAATCAACTCAAAGTGGATTAAAGAATTAAATATACATCCTGAAACAATAAAACTCCTTAAAGATAACATAGGGGAAACACTCCAGGAAATAGGAGTGGGTACAGAATTCATGAATAGGACCCAAAAAGCATAGGCAACTAAAGGTAAAATAACCAAAGGGTAAGTTATATCAAACTAAAAAGCTTATGCACAGCAAAAGAAACAATCAACAGAGTAAAAAAACAACCAACAGAGTGGGAGCAAATATTTGCAGAATATACATCTGACAAATGATTAATATCCAGAATATACAAGGAACTCAAACAACTTTACAGCAAAAAAAAAAACAAAAAACCCAATTAAAAAATGGGCAAAGGAGCTGAACAGGCACATCTCAAAAGAAGATATACGAAAGGCCAACAGACACATGAAAAAATGCTCAATATCACTCAACATCCAGGAAATGTAAATCAAAACCACACTGAGATAACATCTTTCTCCAGTTAGGATAGCTAACATGTAAAAGACTGAGAATGATAAATGCTGGAGAGGTTGCAGAGAAAAAGGAACTCTCATTCACTGTTAGTGGGGCTGCAAAATGGTGCATCCTTTATGGAAAATGATTTGGAGTTTCCTCAAATGATTACAAATTGATCTACCATATGACCCAGCAATTCCACTGCTGGGAATATACCCAGAGGAATGGGAGTCATCATGCCAAATGGATATCTGTTCTCCAATGTTTATTGCAGCTCTATATACAAGAGCCAAGAGTTGGAACAAGCCCAAATGTCCATCATCTGATGAGTGGATAAGGAAACTGTGGTGTATCTACACAATGGAATACTACTCTGCTATAAAAAAGAACAAAATACTACCATTCGCAACAACATGGATGGACTTAGAGAAAATTATATTAAGTGAAACAAGTCAGGCACAGAAAGAGAAATACCACATGTTCTCACTTATTTGTGGGAGCTAAAAATTAATAAATAAATATACACACAAACAAACAAAGGGTGGGGGTGAGGGGAAGAAGACAGAATAACCACAAAAATTCCTTGAACTATTTAAGTCAAGTGCACAGATATGATGTGGGGGGTGGGATGGGGTGGAGAGGAATGGGTAAAGAGGCATGAAAATCAAGTACAATGTATTTTGAGAAGTAAAATTAAATTACATTAAAATTTTAAAAAATCACTTGTGTATATATATATGAGCAATGAACAATCTAAATGTAAAATTAAGAAAATAATCCTATTCACAACAGCATTAAAAAGAACAAAAAGGCATGACAATTATTTAATAATGTTGTGGACACCGAAAATTACAAACATTGCTGAGAAAACATAAAGAACGAAGATATAAATAAACTGAGAATCATTCCATGTTTATGGAGGAAGATCAATATTGTCCATATGGCAAACCTATCCAAATTGATTTATGGATTCAATACAATCCCTGTTTGAAGCTAGCAGTCTTTTCCATTTGTTTGTTTTGGAAAAATTGACAAACTGATTGTAAAATTTATATGGAAATTCAAAGGACCCAAAACAGCAAAAGCATTTTAGAAAAGAGGAACACTTCTATGCGTATAATAGATTCTACTAAAATGTGGTCAAAGTTGTACACACATACCCTTTTGTAACAAAGAAACACAAAATAAAGCAAATCATGTTAAAATCATTTGATTCAATAGTTGTTTGCTTAGAATCTTCTACATTGTAGTTATTTTTCCAGATGCTGGAGTTACAGGGTTAAACCCAACAGGCAAGATTCCTACAGCAAAGAGATGGTAAGTAAGCAAATAAATAATGGCTACATCAAAGTGACTGCAGCAACGGGGAAAACTAAAGCAGAGCAACAAAGATTTGTGTTAGCTTTTGATTCTAATTTTCCAAGAGCTTCTTGAAGTACCCTGATACGTGTGTGGAAGAGTATTCCAGGTACAAGAACAGCAATCAAGAAAGCCCAGAGGCAGAGCCTGCTTCCGACGGGTGAGGACCAGTGAGGGACCAGTGCGGCTCAGTCACAGTCAGCCAGGAGACAGCAGTGGGCCGTAGAAGAAAAGAGCATACCATTCCTCCTACACTACAATTAAATCACCCTCAAGAATAATTTTCAGAGAAAATAAAATGTGAGCCAGAAACAACGTTTAATCCAGGTCACCTAAATTCAACGGCTTCAAAGGCTGAACCCTGAGAATTTCCATCATGTTTGGTTTTATAAAACTTGTGTTGCTGGATGGGGAATCCTCAGCTCGGCATTTATCGCTAAGAAGTCCGTATTTTTCACGCACTGTCCAGAAGAAGAGAACATGTGGTCAGGAGCTATGACTTCCTGGTCCCCTTCACAGCTCTGACCTGTCAGGGAGATGCTGAGATGAATCCCCAGAGGTTGATAATACAGATCGGTAAGAATAACCAGACTTGCTTTATTGCTCTGTGTTTTAAGTGAACCAGTTTGTTTAGGTTGGCATGCTTTTGACGCAGGGAGAAAAAGTCTTGGTTAGTCAACATAACGTTATTTTCCCCTTGATGGTCCTATTTCTCATTGTAAATCTTTACATCCGTTGGCATCTCAGTCTCTGTGAGCTGGTTAATGTGAGTGTGATCGTATTTTCCTGTGTATTTGAAAACTGTTGCTTGTTTATCCAGCATCCATTTTCTCTTCCTGAGAGTACTCTTGTTTTTATTCATGTGTTTTCTCTTTCCGGAAAGCTCACTCCAGCCCCTCCTTCCAGGGAGTGGGCCTAATTGGTAACCCACCATAGATCTGTCCTTTGTAGGAAACATCTGGCATGTGACAGAAACACAGGCCTAAGACAGTGCTCACTAGAATATAGTAATTACATCAGAAATGAGCAAAAGATACCCGTCAGTACAAAGAGACACAAGAGAACATATCTGAGAAAAGGAACAGTTATTTCTGAGAAGTCTACTCAATCTTGAAAAACGAGCCACTCAAAATTCACGCTCATTCTTTAAGCAGGAATTGCCATATGCAGAAGCGAGGTATGCAACTGCTTCATCAGGTGTCCTCCAGGACCCAGATGAAGTAGACACCAAGAAGGAAGCAAAGTCAAGAGAATGCTAGAAAAATGGAGCCAGATCCTGATAAACAGAGCAGTTACCTGCTCAGTCAACCCACTTCATCATTTAGCCAGTTTGAATTGGGTTTTTTGTTTCCTGTGACTTAAAACATTCCAACTTATACAGACTCTGACAAAATCAAGCTTCTAGAGTTGTGGAAACGAGAGCTTGACTCTGGAACTGAGTGACTCTCCCTTGTGCAATTTTCCAGGAGTGCCTCCCAACATACCTAAATTAGCAAAACAAGGTACAAGTGATAAAAAATGTTTAAAGTCAATGTTGACAGGCCTGTGGGAAAACATGTTTTTGGCATAGCAATTTGGTTCAATCTCTCTAAGGAGAAATCTGTTGCTATGTAATAAAACCTTTAAAATTGTTCATGGTTTTGACCCAGAAATTCCACTTCTGTGATTACATCCCAAAGAAATTCTCCTGTATAAAAATAAATAAAAGTTTAGGTATTCATAGAAATACAATTGAAAATAGAAAAAAAAAACTAGTAAATAATCCAATTACCAAGAAAAAGGAAAGGATGATTAATCAACATAAGGAAATACTATGCTGCCTTTTCAAATAAAAAACAACATTGGAACTATGACCAACTTGGAATGAATACAAAATAAAGCTAAATGAAAAGAGCAGAACACAAAATAGGAAGAACATATTATTCCCCACGAAATCGCCTCTCTTTGTGCTCTCCACAAATTATTGGATTACATCATCTTCCACAGGGGTAGGTGAAGACTACACACCACTACCTCCCTACAGCAGACACAGGAGCTGCAATTTTGAGCAGCCCTTTGTGCCAGGCAGTGAGCTAAGCAATGGAGCCACAAAGGTAAAGAAAAAAAAAAAGAAAAGAAAAAGATAAACATGCATCTTCATAAACTCACAATGGAGTGTGAGGCACAGCAGACCAGCAAGAAATGACGTGAATGAACAAGCTATTCACCAGTGGTGATAAATTTGGTGCTGGGGAGCCTGTACCTGGGTAAATGTGGTGGGATTCTACTATGGTCTGAGTGTTTGTTTCCCCCCAAAATTTGTATCGTTGAAGCCTTAACCCCCCATTGTGATAATATTGGAGACTGGGCCCTTTGGGAAGAAATTAGGTTTAGTTGAGGTCATGACAGTAGGGCCACATATTGGATTAGTGTCCTAATAAGGAGAGGAAAAGATACGAGCTTGTCTTTCTCTCCCCATTGTGAGGACATAGTGAGAAGACGGCCGTCTGCAAGCCAGGAGGAGAGCCCTCACCAGGCACCAAATCTGCTCACACCTGTATCTTGGACTTCCAGCCTCCAGACCTGTGGGAAATCAATTTCTGTTGTTGAAGCCACCCCATCTATGGTATTTTGTTATTGCAGCCTGAGCTAAGACAGGTTTCTTTGGATTGGGTTGCAAGGAAACAATTTGTCTGAGGAAGAGATATTTAAGCTGAGATTTGAATAATGAAAAGAGGCCTTTCAAAGAGATAGAAGAAGAGATTTTTATGTAGGGCCACCAATATGTGGTTCAGGAAGGAAAAAANTTTCACCAAGGTTGTAGGATACAAAATCAACACACAAAAATCTAGCATTTCTATACTCCAACAGTGAACATGCAGAAAAAGAAATCAAGAAAGCTTGCCCATTTACAATAGTCACCAAAAAAGCAAAATACTTAGGAATAAAGCTGACCAAGGATGTGATAAATCTCTACAAAGAGAACTACAAACCACTGTCGAGAGAAATTAAAGAGGAACAAGAAGATGAAAAGATATCCCATGCTCTTGGATTAGAAGAATTAACATTGTGAAAATGTCCATATCACCCAAAGTGATCTACAGATTCAATGCAATCCCCATCAAAATTCCAATAACATTTTTCTCTGAGATGGAAAAAGCTATCCAGACATTTATATGGAATAACAAAAGACCCTGCAGAGCCAAAGAAATCCTGAGCAAAAAAATAAAGCTGGAGGCATCACACTACCTGACTTTTAACTATATTACAAAGCTATAATATCCAAAACAGCATGGTACTGGCATAAAAATAGACACACAGACCAATGGAATAGAATTGAGAACCCAGAAATCAATTCACACACGTGCAGCCTTCTGATCTTTGACAAAGGCAGCAAAGCTACATACTGGGGAAGAAACTGCCTTTTCAACAAGTGGTGCTGGGAAAACTGGATACTCATTTGTAGGAGAACATAACTAGACCTCTATCTTTCATCATATACCAAAATCAACTCAAAGTGGATTAAAGAATTAAATATACATCCTGAAACAATAAAACTCCTTAAAGATAACATAGGGGAAACACTCCAGGAAATAGGAGTGGGTACAGAATTCATGAATAGGACCCAAAAAGCATAGGCAACTAAAGGTAAAATAACCAAAGGGTAAGTTATATCAAACTAAAAAGCTTATGCACAGCAAAAGAAACAATCAACAGAGTAAAAAAACAACCAACAGAGTGGGAGCAAATATTTGCAGAATATACATCTGACAAATGATTAATATCCAGAATATACAAGGAACTCAAACAACTTTACAGCAAAAAAAAAAAAAACAAAAAACCCAATTAAAAAATGGGCAAAGGAGCTGAACAGGCACATCTCAAAAGAAGATATACGAAAGGCCAACAGACACATGAAAAAATGCTCAATATCACTCAACATCCAGGAAATGTAAATCAAAACCACACTGAGATAACATCTTTCTCCAGTTAGGATAGCTAACATGTAAAAGACTGAGAATGATAAATGCTGGAGAGGTTGCAGAGAAAAAGGAACTCTCATTCACTGTTAGTGGGGCTGCAAAATGGTGCATCCTTTATGGAAAATGATTTGGAGTTTCCTCAAATGATTACAAATTGATCTACCATATGACCCAGCAATTCCACTGCTGGGAATATACCCAGAGGAATGGGAGTCATCATGCCAAATGGATATCTGTTCTCCAATGTTTATTGCAGCTCTATATACAAGAGCCAAGAGTTGGAACAAGCCCAAATGTCCATCATCTGATGAGTGGATAAGGAAACTGTGGTGTATCTACACAATGGAATACTACTCTGCTATAAAAAAGAACAAAATACTACCATTCGCAACAACATGGATGGACTTAGAGAAAATTATATTAAGTGAAACAAGTCAGGCACAGAAAGAGAAATACCACATGTTCTCACTTATTTGTGGGAGCTAAAAATTAATAAATAAATATACACACAAACAAACAAAGGGTGGGGGTGAGGGGAAGAAGACAGAATAACCACAAAAATTCCTTGAACTATTTAAGTCAAGTGCACAGATATGATGTGGGGGGTGGGATGGGGTGGAGAGGAATGGGTAAAGAGGCATGAAAATCAAGTACAATGTATTTTGAGAAGTAAAATTAAATTACATTAAAATTTTAAAAAATCACTTGTGTATATATATATGAGCAATGAACAATCTAAATGTAAAATTAAGAAAATAATCCTATTCACAACAGCATTAAAAAGAACAAAAAGGCATGACAATTATTTAATAATGTTGTGGACACCGAAAATTACAAACACTGCTGAGAAAACATAAAGAACGAAGATATAAATAAACTGAGAATCATTCCATGTTTATGGAGGAAGATCAATATTGTCCATATGGCAAACCTATCCAAATTGATTTATGGATTCAATACAATCCCTGTTTGAAGCTAGCAGTCTTTTCCATTTGTTTGTTTTGGAAAAATTGACAAACTGATTGTAAAATTTATATGGAAATTCAAAGGACGCAAAACAGCAAAAGCATTTTAGAAAAGAGGAACACTTCTATGCGTATAATAGATTCTACTAAAATGTGGTCAAAGTTGTACACACATACCCTTTTGTAACAAAGAAACACAAAATAAAGCAAATCATGTTAAAATCATTTGATTCAATAGTTGTTTGCTTAGAATCTTCTACATTGTAGTTATTTTTCCAGATGCTGGAGTTACAGGGTTAAACCCAACAGGCAAGATTCCTACAGCAAAGAGATGGTAAGTAAGCAAATAAATAATGGCTACATCAAAGTGACTGCAGCATCGGGGAAAACTAAAGCAGAGCAACAAAGATTTGTGTTAGCTTTTGATTCTAATTTTCCAAGAGCTTCTTGAAGTACTCTGATACGTGTGTGGAAGAGAAGTATTCCAGGTACAAGAACAGCAAGCAAGAAAGCCCAGAGGCAGAGCCTGCTTCCGACGGGTGAGGACCAGTGAGGGACCAGTGCGGCTCAGTCACAGTCAGCCAGGAGACAGCAGTGGGCCGTACAAGAAAAGAGAATACCATTCCTCCTACACTACAATTAAATCACCCTCAAGAATAATTTTCAGAGAAAAGATAATCCAATTACCAAGAAAAAGGAAAGGATGATTAATCAACATAAGGAAATACTATGCTGCCTTTTCAAATAAAAAACAACATTGGAACTATGACCAACTTGGAATGAATACAAAATAAAGCTAAATGAAAAGAGCAGAACACAAAATAGGAAGAACATATTATTCCCCACGAAATCGCCTCTCTTTGTGCTCTCCACAAATTATTGGATTACATCATCTTCCACAGGGGTAGGTGAAGACTACACACCACTACCTCCCTACAGCAGACACAGGAGCAGCAATTTTGAGCAGCCCTTTGTGCCAGGCAGTGAGCTAAGCAATGGAGCCACAAAGGTAAAGAAAAAAAAAAAAAAGAAAGAAAAAGATAAACATGCATCTTCATAAACTCACAATGGAGTGTGAGGCACAGCAGACCAGCAAGAAATGACGTGAATGAACAAGCTATTCACCAGTGGTGATAAATTTGGTGCTGGGGAGCCTGTACCTGGGTAAATGTGGTGGGATTCTACTATGGTCTGAGTGTTTGTTTCCCCCCAAAATTTGTATCGTTGAAGCCTTAACCCCCCATTGTGATAATATTGGAGACTGGGCCCTTTGGGAAGAAATTAGGTTTAGTTGAGGTCATGACAGTAGGGCCACATATTGGATTAGTGTCCTAATAAGGAGAGGAAAAGATACGAGCTTGTCTTTCTCTCCCCATTGTGAGGACATAGTGAGAAGACGGCCGTCTGCAAGCCAGGAGGAGAGCCCTCACCAGGCACCAAATCTGCTCACACCTGTATCTTGGACTTCCAGCCTCCAGACCTGTGGGAAATCAATTTCTGTTGTTGAAGCCACCCCATCTATGGTATTTTGTTATTGCAGCCTGAGCTAAGACAGGTTTCTTTGGATTGGGTTGCAAGGAAACAATTTGTCTGAGGAAGAGATATTTAAGCTGAGATTTGAATAATGAAAAGAGGCCTTTCAAAGAGATAGAAGAAGAGATTTTTATGTAGGGCCACCAATATGTGGTTCAGGAAGGAAAAAACAGGCCAGAGTGGCTGAACTGTGAGTCACTCCAGGGTAAGAGGGGCATATCGCAGCCTTCTGGAAGGAACCAGGAGCCAGATCGTGCAAGACCTTCCTGCCACAGTAAAGAACTGGATTTATATTGTGTAATGGAAGCCACTAAACAGACTTAAGCAGGGGAAGGAAATGATTAATTTTGTGTTTTAGAGGGATCACTCTTGCTGCTATGTAGGCAGTGAATGAAGAGCAGCAACCCACATTTGGAAGCAGTGAGAACAGTGAGCGGACCACAGCAGTGCCCCAGTGAAATGTGCCGGGCTTATGCCACAGCAGCAGCGATGGCTCTCAGAGCAAAGAGATAGAAGAAGAGATTTTTATGTAGGGCCACCAATATGTGGTTCAGGAAGGAAAAAACAGGCCAGAGTGGCTGAACTGTGAGTCACTCCAGGGTAAGAGGGGCATATCGCAGCCTTCTGGAAGGAACCAGGAGCCAGATCGTGCAAGACCTTCCTGCCACAGTAAAGAACTGGATTTATATTGTGTAATGGAAGCCACTAAACAGACTTAAGCAGGGGAAGGAAATGATTAATTTTGTGTTTTAGAGGGATCACTCTTGCTGCTATGTAGGCAGTGAATGAAGAGCAGCAACCCACATTTGGAAGCAGTGAGAACAGTGAGTGGACCACAGCAGTGCCCCAGTGAAATGTGCCGGGCTTATGCCACAGCAGCAGCGATGGCTCTCAGAGTGGCCAAGGATGTTTGGAGGAAGCAACAATAAAACATATAAACAGATTCAAGATGGGAGCAGAGAGCAGGAAGATCACCAAAGCCAGATCCCAGGAGTGCGAGCTGGACTTTCCGCTACTCCACTGCAGGTGCAGAGTGTTGACTCTAGAGGACATCACTAACAAATGATTTCATGTGATTGCCAAGTGCGATACACAGGCAGACGATCTGCATCTATGGAGCTCTATCCAGAAAGCGTAAGATTTGAGACAAAGCTAATGGAGTCTGGAATTGGAGAGTCAAAGCCTGGAATGAACAGGAGGACCATGGATTCCTTGAGCTGTGAAGAAAGAGCTTCACACAGTATTTATGATCCCTGCTGCAGTGAGCAGAGACACAGGCTGAGGCAAGTTATATGTTCTTGGGTTAAGGTCCTTGCCTAAATCCATCTCCCACCTTTGTGTTGAAAGCTTCCAAATATACACCTGCAGCCCAGAACTCTTTCCAAAGACCTGGATTAAAATAGACAGCATTCTTGGGCCGACCCTGTGGCTCACTTGGGAGAGTGCGGCACTGGGAGCGCAGCAGCGCTGCGGCCGCAGGTTTGGATCCTATATGGGGACTAAAATAGACAGCATTCTTGGGCCGACCCTGTGGCTCACTTGGGAGAGTGCGGCACTGGGAGTGCAGCAGCGCTGAGGCCGCAGGTTTGGATCCTATATGGGGACGGCCGGTGCGCTCACTGGCTGAGCGCGGTGCAGGCGACACCAAGCCAAGGGTTACGATCCCCTTACCGGACACACACACACAAAAATAGACAGCATTCTCCTTGACATCTTTATCTGAAGGTTCTTCTGGCATCTGATAATCTCTTTGTACAAAAGAGAACCAGCATCTTCTGTCACCTTGCTCCCAACAGCTACACTTCTGCACCCTACTTAATTTAACAGCATCATCTTGCACTGCTAGATTTTCCTTTTGTTTCAAAGAATATGATGTCTGATGAACTTGTCATTTAAATCCCAGCATTGCTCATCTCCCTATGAAGTCCTCGCAGATCTCAAGCTTTTTCCAGGAAGCAGCGGTCCTTCTCTCCCATTTCCTATCATGAAAATTTGCATCTCTTTGTTACCTCTCACCATGTTTGAAAAGTTGCCTGTAGACTATCTCCATCCACATCATTCATCTCTGTATTCCCAGAATCTGATAAATGACTGAGATACATTATATACTGGATGCTCAGTACCGATCTGTCGAATAAATGAGTGCATGCAAATCTATTCACTAGCGGGCATTGCCATCAGTAAGAAATAAAGCATCAGGTGTGGAACTTCACATTTGGCAGAAATAGAACATGGTAGGGATAGAGCTGTCCAGGAGGGTTTAGAGGAGGCTCTTATTGCAGCAATACTGTGCAGATTCCTCATCCTGTGTCATTTGAATCCCAGAGTGCCTGTCAGGGCTTAGTCAGAGGATCAGAGCCTCCATGGTGTGAATGTCCTGCAGAAGCTGGGGCCCTTTGTTACAGGACTAAATATACACTTGACCCAGAAGTCAGAGAAGCTGAAGGAGAAGCCAGGGAAAGGTGGAGGAGTTGCAGGACCAGCAGCAACCTCTTCCCACAAGGTGCGCCAGCTGATGAGCAGCCACATGTGAGCTGCACTGTGGCTGCTGCATCCTTTCTGTCTCCACACCTCCCAAGAATCTCCCTGTGGCTATCCTAGCTGGAAACATAGAGGAAAGGGAGTTCTGGGAGGTGCAGTTCGGCCTGACCAAGTTGACAAAGCCACCACACCCAGCAATGTCGACTGGAGTTAAAGAAGGAGATTCTGGATGTTCTGAGATTTGATTACTCCTATCAAAGATGAATATCTGATGCATGAAAATGATATTCAGTTTTCTGGGATAGCATCATGAACACATTATTTGATAATTTCACAGTCCCTCCTGCACTCTCATTAAGGACACTCAAATCTTGGGTCTCAGCTATAACAGCCTCTAGTGATACATTCAAGCTGCAGAGAAGCAGGATCAAGGTAAGTATGACAGAGCCCTTCCTCCCACAAGGGAAGAGTTGAAGGCTGGCCCAGCCTTGCTTAGAGCACGCCACAGTGCTCCAACACTGTGAAACAGGAAAGGCCAAGTTCAATCTTACCACTAGGTTCTGCTCTACTACATGAGCGGTCTTCAAATAGTGCGTGGAAAGATTCATATTGTCTCTTAATTCTATTTTTCCATGAATTATTTTAAGTACCCATGTATGTACACTAAGGATAACTTCAGTGATTAATGATAGGTGGGTAGATGGACGGATAGATCCCTATCTCATTACTTGCATAGCTCACAGTGTCCATACTATAAAAACAAGATAATTGCTCAAAATTATGACTCTTCTTAGTGTTCAGAGTTTTTCCTGGGTATTGTCAGAGAGAGGATCATAGTGCTAAACAGTGTCCTCAGCCACTGTCTGTCAGCACTCACAGTAATAAATTTCACAGGGCTATTCCTCATAGTGTCCTTCAATTTAATCAAATGTCACTGCACAAAAGCACAGTTTAATAAAGTGGCTTACAGGGTCCCAGGACGATATACCTGAGCTGGAACAACATTTTAATGTATTAAATGGTGTGTTTCAGTTTTCCTAATACTATTTTTATTCCCTGTCCTTCCCCTGTTAAGCATCAGAGAAGGGTTATTAGAGCCTTTTAAAGCCTTAAAATTCTCATTCTTAGAGAACACAGGGCATCAGAAAAAAAAAAAAAAAAAAAGCTTGTTTGGGCAGAAATAGCTCCCTGGCCACATACCAGACCAGATTCCCTGGTTATGGAAGTGAAAGCGGCTGAGAGGGGCATGGCATGGGGTAGTGCTTGGGCAAGTCAGGGTTGAGGTGGCCAGACCTCAAGGGAGCAAAGAGGCAGAAGAGGAGACATTGAATCAGAACAATTTAGGACACACTCCAGTAACAAACCCCCAAATTTCAGAGACTGCAAATAGCAATGTTTATATCTTAATTTTTGCACATGCTTTTAAGAGTCCTTGACAGGACTCTGCTGATTCAGGTATTCAGAGACCCAGGGTGACATAGAAGCTACCATCCTGAATGCTGCCAGTTGCTATGCCAGAGGAAGAGAAATCACTGATCTCAATCAGAATTAAATGCTCCAGCCAAGACATTGCATATCCCATCTGCTCTAAACCCACTGGCCAGCGCTGTTTCCACAGTGCAGAGGTGCCACCCTACGTGTGCCTGGAAAGGAGAGAAGTTGGTATCCATGGGCAGTCCTGAGAAGAATTAAATGCTCCAGCCAAGACATTGCATATCCCATCTGCTCTAAACCCACTGGCCAGCGGTGGTTCCACAGTGCAGAGGTGCCACCCTACGTGTGCCTGGAAAGGAGAGAAGTTGGTATCCATGGGCAGTCCTGAGGACAAGCCCGGCCAACAGCCAGAAATGGCCTGGCCTCATCTGAATGAACACATGAAAGCCCACTCTGAGCCCACTGTCCTCAGTTTCCTTTTGGGGCCATGCTATGTTTCCCCTATGTGGGGAGACAAATTTCAGTTTCTTCTCCATGCAGTCCATGAGGACCTCTCATAGACAGGAGCCAGCAAGTTGCCCACTGACTTTCATGCAAGAGTTAATTAAGTTCATCCATCCTGCAAGATACCGCTCAGCTCTTTCTAAAGTACCCTAGGATTCTAAGTCCCTAAAAGAGAGAGTGGGGCCTAGGGTATTGTGGCAGTGATGTGAAAAAGAAAGGTTATTTCGGGTAGATATGGACAGACCTCCCCGGAGGTGACAGATTCATTGTGGTTGTAGTCATTCAATGACAAAATATTAATTTGGAGTGGTCTCTCTGTCTCTCTGTCTCTCAGTTTCTGTGTTAGGCAATGAGGCATTTTGTTACACTTATTCATGGGAAAATATTCCAATCTTTGGGGAGGATGTGCAATGAGGTTATATTAACTGAAAATTTCAACATTTCTTTCAGTTCTAACAATTTTATGTAAGTCTATGAGTAGTACTTTCTGTATTCATGCAAGCAAGTTTGTGTGGTAATAAAACGCACAGACTTCAAAGTCAGGCAGAATTGAGTTAAATTTTGCACATAGCCTGTAATAGCTTGAATAATATACTTCATCTCTCCTGACTTTCCTCACACAAAATGAAGGCAGTCTTTATTGCCGGGCTGGCTTCCCTCACCTTAAAATAGAGATATCACTTATATTATAATGTTGATTCTAGGACAAGCAGAGAGATGTTCTCTAAAAGAAATCATATCCATTAGGAAATAGGGCATTGCAGTGGGAACACACGTGCCATAGTAAACTATGTGTGGATTCAGGGAGGTAAAGGAAGACAAAGGGTTTTAAAGGAAAAATGATGGGGGATTGCATAATTATTTTGGGATAATTATTCTTGGCTACAAGGACCAATAACAAAGGTGATGTCAGTCTGAGTTTGGACCGGCAGTTGCGGGGCAGATGTCTTCACAGAAATATTTTTTATTAAGGTTCTGATGGCTTCTGTACAAAGCTGTGGCTTTGCAGAGTCCTTTGTGATAATTCCTGCTATCAGGCATACACTTATGAGCACTCCCATCTTCATGGCCTTTCCCTGGCTCTATTCGTCAGGGGGTTTTAAGCAACTCCATTTTTATTCTGAAAATTTTGACAATTAGTACTTATATATGTAAACTGATTAACACAGAGCATGATGCATTGGGGAAATGATTCTTATTAATTTATAGCTGTTATCTTTATTTATGTGTAAGTTGTGCACTGATTAGTTTCAACAAATACTTATTCATTCCTACTACTGGTGAAGCCTTTCATAGATGAATCAGATGTGGTTTGGAGGATCTTAGGATCTCTCTGCCTAGGGACTTTGGTTTAGAAAGCATGAAACACTCTACCCTGCATAAAATGAAATAAATGGAGATGAGCCCATATGGAGGAATTAGTGAGAATCACAGTCATTGGTAAAAGTAAGTGGGGACAGGAGATAGATAAGGACAAAAAGAAGGACTTGTCCAGCATTGAAAAGAAGATACTGAAGTGTGAGTATATCCACTATGGGAAGGGACAATGCAGAGAGTTTGAAATAGATAAAAGAAAAATTACTGAAAAAAATGACTAACTACATAATGTGAAAACTAACATTTGTACTGAAGTGTGAGTATATCCACTATGGGAAGGGACAATGCAGAGAGTTTGAAATAGATAAAAAATTACTGAAAAAAATGACTAAAGAGATTCAGGTGAGCTAAATACATAATGTGAAAACTAACATTTGTTCAAATCTTTACAACTTTATAACAAAGTAGAAATTAATTGGGGGCCTTGTTGGGGGCGGGGGGGTCCTGAATCTCAGTGCTGAACCTAAAAGGCAGGAATTCTAAAATCTATCTCACAACATCTAGGACACAATAGGTATGTAATAAGTGTGTTTTCTTGTTCTTTCTGAATTGGCTTTGTTAGACTATAAGCATTTGATCAACAGAAATTATGCCATTTAATTTTCTCAATGTTTTTTATAAATAGTATTGAAAAGACATACATTATGTGATAAAGCCTTTTTAATATTAATTTCTACTCTATAATCCTGCTTCTTAAAAAAAATCTACCTTTAAATTAATCATTATGTTCCCAAAGAGTTATTGTCATTCTGATCATCTCAGCTGTAAACAACATTGTAAACACTCTATATAGCCTTTAACCCGGGGGGAAGGTGTGAGGGGTTTTAATAACTTATGGTGTATCCATTCAATAAAATACTGGGTAGACTCAAAACTTAAGGTGTAGAATATTTAATCACATGAAAGGTAAGTCATCCTGCTCTTTTTGCCCCTATGAAACCATGTTTCATACTGACCCTGACTCCAACCTTACTGGTTTCTCCTTTTTCTGTCCCTTTCATTGGCTTTTCTTTCTCTTGCCAACTGCAGAACTTGTCCCATGGTCTCCTCTGATCTCATATGTATCCTCTTCTCCAAATCCAGGGTCAAGACCAGTGCCAAGTGTTAGGGCTCACAGTGAGCTTAACATAAGCACAGCCATATTGACAACTCCCTCACCCTGTCCCCCACCCCATCCCTTTCCCTCAAGGCCAGTGCATTCCAATAAGAACGTCTGGTACAAAACAGGATCTTGTGGAAAACAGAAAAACCACAAAGCCATCAGTGCTCAGAATAGCTGCCCAATCCCTTCTCAGAACTTAGCCTCTTCCCTGTACCCCCTCCTTCCCAAATTCAAACCCTATAAAGCCTCTGCTAGTCTGTACAGGGGTGGAATACATCTTTCAGTTTCCCTTCCAGGTTCACTGGAGTAAACTCCCTTGCATAAAAACATTTGTCTCAGAGTCCTTTATTCTGTTTGCCCTGCTGACCTAACACCAAGGTCAATGCCTCACCTTCATATCTCCAGTCTAGGCCTCTCCTCTGAATTTTATATAAGCATATCTAATTACGTACTTCAAACCTCCGCTTGAATATTTCACAGCAGCTCAAATAGCCAATACCCAAAATGGGTCTCTCAATTTTTCCATCCCCACTCCCTTCACATAAAGCAACTCAGAGGTAGTCTTCCCCCATCCTGATCCATATCAGCAAATATCACCACCGTTTTAGAAACCTTGAAACTATAACTCAGCACCCACAAGCACAACCCACTAGCATATTTGGTCTACTTCCAAGCACATCTCAGAGTTTCGTGTTCTTCTCCATCTCTGATGCTACCCGCCCAGGCCCAGCCTCCATTGCGTGTGGCCTGGACTGCTGTAGTAGCTTCATGATCGGTCTCTCTGCTTCTCATTTGTCGCCTTACAATACGTTCTCTGCACATCAGTCAGAGGGATGCTTTAAAAAGAAATGATCAGATGAAGTAGCATACTCTTGCTTAAAGTCCATTTTGTGGCTTCCTGCTTTATCTAAACTGAAAATCCTCCTATGGCTTGTATGGCCCTGGCCTCTCCATCTAATTTGACTTCCTAATTCCCCTGTTTCAGCCTCACCTCCCTTCCCCCTGTCTCTTACACACACAAAGTTCCTGCCCACACCAAGGCCTCCAGGGTTGCTGTCCACTCTGCCTGGACTCTGCCCCTGGATGTCCTATTCTCAAACCCTCAGGTCTCAGGCTTCATGTCACCTGGCTGTGGAAGTCCTGCTCCAGCCCTGGTAGGCCCTTGTTCCCTGTTCCTGTTCCCATCAGAATACTTGACTGTGAGCTCTGATTTTTTTCTCCTGGCTGCTGTTTCCCTCTGTGTCTGGTCAGCTGCAGGACGGCATGAGACGGCCGATTGCTGCTGTACTCCACACCCTCAGAGGGCCCATGTGAAGGAAACATCCGTCCACGCTTCGTGAATTAACAGGTTATTAATAAATGTTACAATTCAGATTTCTAAACAGGATCATTCCATTATATTGGTAAAACAAGAAGCATGGAGGCAGTGCATGTGTGTGTGCACGTGTGTGCGTGTAAAGCGATTGGGAAGATTAAAACCAAAATCTTAACTTGTTAACCGATGAGCAAGATATTATTTATGGGTGATTTAATTTTTTCTTTTCTATTTTCCAAAGATTCTACAAGGCATATATGTCTTGAAAAATAAGAAAAAAAACGAAAAAAAAAACTGTTACTTTAAAAAAGACACCAATTTTAAGTGAAAGTTTTTAGTAGGCAGGAGTGACCTGGCTGATCTCTGGAGGTCATCTGGCAAATGCTCTGGTTCCTGAGCATTTTTGTCTCAGGCAGAATGAGCACATCCTTGGGTCTGGCCAATTTGTTGATTTCAATTTGCTCAGGAGTGAATCCACTTGCCTGAGGCCTGACTTCTTCCCCCACATTTCCTTCTTAGTAGAGTGAAGAGTCAGTCACTGGCTTCCTCCTGCCTCTCTCTCACTTGGGCTATTTCTTATCTCTCGCAGTAATTGGAGAAAGTTAACCCAGGATCAGAGGACATGAAGGAGATAACGCCTTCAGCTTAATTCTACCTGCATTTTAACAAGCTGCCTTCTGGTTTCACAGGATACACCCCACAGAGGCGATTACAGAAGCCTCCCTCCTGCCTGGCCTTCTCCCTGCTGAGCCTCTCATCTCTCCAACTGCGGGAGGGGCCCTGCCCCAATTCCTAGGGCAGACAGGTGGTGGGGCACTGAGTCACCTCCCTGAGGACTGACCTAGAACACAGCGGGCCTGGGTGCCCTCTCTTGCCGCGGGAGGCATGGAAGGCCGCTGCAGGGCCTGTGTGGCTTTGTGTTTCCATTTCCCTCCAAGGGCACTTACCCCGCCTCAGTTGCACCTAGAATGTTTGCCGTTCTCTGCACGCTAGCTTGGGTGCCTGTCTGGAATGCTCCTTCCTGTAATAAGCATCACTTCTCCCAGCCCTTGTCCAAAGTAAAATCCTGTTCATCCTTACCTGCTCCTCCCAAGAGCCATCCTCCTGGGAAGCTTCCTGGTGCCCTCCTTGTCCTTTATGTATGCCCAACTAAAGGCACTCACTGTGTCCTAGACCAGACTAAACAAGCACTTTCATGTGCAAACCAGCCACCAACTACTAGAGAAACAGCCACATCCTGGGTATCGCACAAGGTCACCCTTCGATGTACATCCTCTGTCATCTCCCTGGAACTCCACGCCCTAATTCTCCACTCTCTCTCCCATGTCTGGAGCATCCCATTTCCAGCATCAGCTTTGGCCTGTCAGGTTTGGAGACTTGTTTGGGTTGGTTGAATACAACTTCTGGCGAGACACTCAGTGACATTTCTCTCTAGAGTTTGGAATTACACTCTCGGTGACAGATGCTCTCTGTCGTAACTACAAACATTCTCCTTTTCTCTGCCATATGAGAGACATTTGACATCAGATGAGTGGAGTCTGTTTAGGTTTCTGATGCCCTCAGAATACTGAGTTCCCTGAGGGCAACCTGTCCCCGTTCTCTCTGTGTGACCCACACTTGGTAGAGCAATCCACAGCTGGAGGCAGGAGGCCGGGGAGTATCGTGCTAGTTTAAGGATCAAGAGGGAGTTCAGAGTCCCTAAGTGGGCTTCAAGGCAGCGCAGAGGCTGACTCTGAGTCTCAGCATGGAGCCTTGGGCCCTGCCTTCCCTGGAGGGAGAGATTATCAGCTTTGTCTCATAGCTGTGGCTATGTGGAGAATAGAGCCCTTTACAGTCTTCCGGCCCCTGTGCCTGGTCTCTCAGAAGTGGACTTCTGTCCAGGTCCTGATACAAAGATTTCATCCATCATTCTGTGTGTGTGTGTGTGTGTGTGTGTGTGTGTGTGTGTGTGTGTGTGTGTGTGTGTGTGTGTGTGTGTGTGTGTGTGTGTGTGTGTGTGTGTGTGTGTGTGTGTGTGTGTGTGTGTGTGTGTGTGTGTGTGTGTGTGTGTGTGTGTGTGTGAAGGGTTGTAGAGATAAAATTAACCCCCGCTTTCATAACATATGCAATTTGCTTCTGTAAAACTGCTTTCTGTGTGATAAGGTAGATTAATTAAGTTTAAATAGTATTTGAATTGCTAAAAAAAAAAAAAACCCACCAAACTTTTTGGAACTTTCCATTGCCAGGGGAAAAGGAATTTCCAGGAAGGGCCTAATCACTATAAGGGTGGGCCATCCCAGGAACCCGAAGTACACCCAGTTCCAGGAAAGGCCTAACTACTAGGTGATGGGTCACGTCCCCAGTTGCCGCCTGTGTACCACCAATGACTTTAAAAGTCACCTCAGATGACCAATAAGCTGTGTACAACTCATCCTGTTGCCAAAGTCTGCCTACCAAACTGTATAAAAAGTGCTGGTGTTAAGAGCTCAGGGCCGCTTCTGTCCTGAAGACAGAGCGACCCCAGCATGCTGGAATAAAAACCTCTTGCTTGATTGCAGCAATCTCTGTCTCCTCATCTTTGCGAGATGAGCCTTCACAACAAGTAAGATTCACGCTTTTGGGCCAGTCTTACAGGGTGCGACCCGATGACTGAATGCCCAGTTTCCTGCCTAGGCTCTGGTGATTGGTTGCCTGCATTCTAACTGCTAGCCATTTGTGGCCTGTCCCCTTACCTTGTCCCTTGAAATCCCCAGTGTTAACTGTTTACCTGGAACCAAAGGTCATCAAGCAGTGACATTTTAACTTTCCCATCTTCCATCCCAAATTATCTCAGTATTAATCATAATAACAATAATTATGAGAAATAAAAATACAGCCAGTAAAAATATTATATTTAATTTCAATTCATTGTGAATTTTTGGAGGTAAGTATAAAATAACTTAGTTTCCCTGCTTTAAAATTTAAACACAAAGAATAATAAAGGAAAGAAAATTTAAACACAAACTTTAACTCAAGTTCTGTTTTCTTGTTTTCAAATTTACCATTAATTTCTAATCTACTATTTATTTATTTATATTTGTGGGGGTGGCAGTTGGTGGCTGGCCAGTACAAGGTTCTGAACCTTGATCTAATCTCCCATTTAAACACAGGCATGTGGAATAGCACAGGGGTAAGAGACAGTCGATTGTACCAGAAATGAGCTCAAATAACTCTGAACTTTTAAGAAGTAAACTTTTGGAATAACCACTTATAGCTGAGTCTACATGGGCAGTGGGCCAAATGTATAACTGGTATTTCTCTAAATTAATGTTAATGTTGTTAAGTATAATGTTTATAAAAGGCTGAATAATGAAAACTCAACAATAACTGGAACAGTTGCTTAGAACTTTGATCACAAAAAGATTTTTTGAGGGGTGAAGAAAATTTTATTACTGACATTTTATAGAATTGGTGGAACATGAGAATAATAGAGTTATGGACTGGATTGTGTCCTGTCAAAATTCATATGTTGAAGCCCTAACCCCCAGTACCTTAGAATGTGACCGTATTTGGACATAGGGCTTTTAAAAAGTGGTAATTAAGTTAAAATGAGGCCATTAGAGTGGGCCCTAATCCAATATGACTGGATTAGGGAAGAGGAAATATGGACACTTGGAGAGACCCCAGGGACGTGTGATCACAGAGGCAAGACCATGTGAAGACACAGCAAAAAGGCAACCATCTGCAAGACAAAGAGAGAAGCCTCAGAAGAAACCAGCCCTGCCCACACCTTGATCTTGGACTTCCAGCCTCCAGAACTAGAGAAAATAAATCCCTATTGTTGAAGCCACTCAGACTTTGGTATTTTGCTATGGTAGCCTGAGCAAACTGCTATGAATATAAAGCAGATAGATTTTCAGACACTGCAGTATTCTTTTCAATTCTCTGCAGACAGTGCAGCCCAGGTGGACTTTGCCTTCTGTTTCCCCCATGAGATGTTGCTGATGCCCAACCCAGCATGGCTGAGCCACTGCTCTCCGCAGGACTGTCCAGAGGCCCTCCAGCCTGAACTGGCAGCTCTAGTGTTAGGCAATGCCAGTCCATTTGCTACAAGGACACCATGATTCCCTGATAAATCCTAAAAGATTACTGACACCTGCACATGTTCCATGGAAGAAATCCACCCAGTCTCAGAGGCAAAGACATATCCCAGGAGATACCTGTCCAGGATTGCAGTTGCTCAGGAATCTGTACCATGGGAGATGTCACTGCAGAGACACCAGGGCCACAGGCAGGTGGATGTGGTCCACACCAGCTCCCACACAGGACATCCTGGAAGCAAAGGCAGAACTGTCTACAGAGATGTTCCATACACATATCCTCAAGGTGCTGACAGACAGTGAAGAGAAAATTCCCCTCTTTGTGATCACAGATTCACCCAGGGGTTTCTTTCAAATCCAACCCTGGGACAGGGGCCAGCCATTACACTAGTGATCTTCAGATACCAGTAGTTGTTTCAGGAAACACACTCAAGCCTGGAGATCAAAGAGGCCTGGTGAATGTTTCACTAAAGACATCCTGCAGAAATGAGCCCCAAAGCACAGGACAATGACATCCCAAGTTTGGAGAAGGAGCAGAGAAGCCCCAGACAGCCAGCCTTGCAGAACCTTCATCTAAAAGTCTGTCACTACGTCTCCCTCTTAGCTTAGTTCCCAGCTCCTTCTCTGTCTGCCGAAGGATAGGCCCTCGGTCCTCAGGGTGCAGACATGATTATGATTATGGGTCTGTCTATGGATGCTGTGCTCATGCCCTTGGGCGTACGTCAGAAGACGGGTGGCCATTGTCACAGAGTGTGGAGCTGAGCACAATGCATAAGGAATAAAAGTTTGCAGGGGACAGATAAAGCTCAAGACAGCACACAGGGCTGAAAGAGCCAGGGATATTTTCTCTGCAGCCTCCACACTATTCTCTACTTTTTATTCAAAGCAAGTTAGCACTTCTCTAAAACTAAATAGGATTAGGAACCATAAATACTGACCCAAGTCAGGACTGGTTGCTGGGCAAAGCAAAGGAAAGAGAGGTGAAGGCTTGGCATAACCCAGGAGGGGCTAATGGGACCACTCCCTCTCCTCTATGATGTAGTCGCCCACATCCCCACGCACCCACTCTCTCTACCCCCATTTCCTTCCTCTCACTTGCCAGTGCTGCAGTGATGATTGCATTTACAGTCTGGGTCATTATTCTGCCTGTGGGGATCCCACTTCTGAGCTCACCGTGGCTGGCAGTTACTTGGGAGAGGCAGACACCCTGAATGGAGCTCAGGCAGTTTTCAATTATAGATCAGTAGCAACCTCCTGGTGCGCGTGCTACTGTGGGGATCCCACTTCTGAGCTCACCGTGGCTGGCAGTTACTTGGGAGAGGCAGACACCCCGAATGGAGCTCAGGCAGTTTTCAATTATAGATCAGTAGCAACCTCCTGGTGCGCGTGCTACTTCAGAATACCTGTGGGCAAGCCAAGGCAGGCCAGCAGGTAGAAAGGAGCGAGTCTGAGCTTCAGTACCTGCTACACACTGGGGACGTCTATCAGGAGCCACTGGCCACTCCATCTATTATGACCAGCCTGCAGTGGCGTGAGGGTGGATGTCATGCCATGGGAGCAGTTAGCTCTACGGGGAAAAGGGTTTTGTCCTGACATTGGGTTTAGAATTGCCAGGGCATCGCTGTCATAAAGAATAGACCAACTCTTAGTTGATTTTAGTATTGTTTTTAAATACCCTGCCAACAATGTACCCCTTCAAGGCGTGCATCCAGGACAGACTTCCCACTGCCCTGCCATTGGTACTCTGCTGTTCCCCTGGGCATTTGTGACCTTGCACTCTAACAAACATAGCTAGGCACTGTCTTAGAATCAGACCAAGCAGACTGGCACATCCTCCCCCTGAGTTGTGGACCATCAGGGAGCTGCAAAAAAAAAAGGTTTTTCTTGAGCAAGGTGGGGAGGGGGCTAACAGCTCCTCTTCCTTATAGTATATGGAAATCCTTCAGAAAAACAAAAACATTAGGTCCAACAGAAGTGCCTGGAGGGACCGAGAGTTCTTGCTGTGACAGCAAATGTGATTTCTCGGTTAACACAGGGTTTTCAGACCTTGATAGGTGTTCATCTATTACTTCTAGACAATTTCACATGACTTTTTTCATCAGGACCAATAAAGGATTCTGCCATATGGTTACTTAGGATTTTTCTCTCCTCTTCAGGGGGTCTGTGCTTGGCAAAAGAAGAAAAGGCATGAAAGGAAGTTGAAAGGACTTGGAAATAAAAGAAAGGAGACCTAGTTTCCAATCCTGGCTCTTCCACTCCCTAATTGGGTGACCGTGCATGTTTGTAGCTCAGCTGACTATAACAAAAGAGCACAGACAAGGTGGCTTCAACAACAGAAATTTATTTTCTCACAGTAACATATGCTAGAAGTCTCAGATCAAGGTCCAGCAGGGTTGGTTTCTTGTGAATACTCTCTTCCCAACTTGCAGATAGCCACCTTCTTGCTGTGTCCTCACCCGGAGAATGGGGGGTGGGATGTGGGAGGGAATGAGAGATGTCCCTGGTGTCTCTTCTTATGAGAACACTAATCCTATCAGAACAGGGCCCCCACCTTAGAACTGCAATCAACCTAATTACTTCCTTAATGCTCCCATTTCCATGTATAGTCACGTTAAGAGTTGAGTCTTCAACATATGAATTTTGGAGGTGACACAAACGTTCAGCACCATAGCAATTGTCTTCATCTCCATGAGCTTCAAAGAAATGAGGATGTAAATACTTGCCTTATTTAAATCATTAAGAAGTGAGAAAATAATTGAAAGGACCATAGTTAGAAATGTATACAGTATAACACCAATTAAAGAAATTATTAAAAGAAGGAATTGGTAAAGGGACATGAAAATCAACTACGCTGTATAATGATAAATTTTTTTAAAATTATCATTATTATGCCAGCTTCAGAGTGTTAAAGTTAGTGAACTTTGAGGAACCAAACTCTAAAGATTTCTGAGTCCAATCTCCGCAGTGTAGCTAGGAAGAAATCTGAACTTGAGAATTTAGTATTAGGAACACGGACTTCAGAGTCTGACAGACAGGATTCAAGTCATGACCCATTAGCTGTGTAGCACTGCAGTATTACTACGCTTAGCATCAGTTGCATCATTTGCATAAGGAAAACAGCTCTTTTCTCAACGATGAAATAAAGGAACTGGAGTAGTCATGCCTCTTATTGCAGCACCATGATCTTTCTGTTCCATGCAGTTTAGGTGGGACTGTTCCCAGCCTATGCACAGGAGATGGTGGGGCAGACCAAGCCTAAACCAATCACTGCTGTCTGTCTCTTTGGCTAGGATGATTGGCTCAAGTATGGACATATAACCTACCTTGATCCAATGAATAACACAACCAAAACGTTCAATGATAAGGAGACCTTCCCTTCTTTCTGTTGCTTCTGGGAGGAAAATACTCTGTAAACTTGAAACTTACGACTAACATCTTGCCACTTCAAATGGAGAATTCTGTGGACTGAATGTCCCCCCCCAAACTCATTGAAGCTTAAATTGTGTCTCCCAAACTTCCAGGCATTGGAAACTTGGCCCCCACTGGAACAGTGTTGAGAGAGAAGGAAATCCTATTACGATCATGGAAAGGTGGGGCCTTGAAGAGGTGATTAAGTTGATAGTTTGATGGGGTCATGAGTGTGCTTCTGAGGGCTTTACAAGGAGAGCACATTAGAGTGTCTCTCTTCCACTATCTCACAATGTGGTACCCTATGTTGCTGAAGCCACCACCAAGGAAGACCTTCACCAGATGTATTCGCTGGACTTTGGACTTCCCAGACCCTGAAACTGTAAGCAATGAATATTGTTTCTTTATAAATTACCTATTTCCAAGTATTTTGTTATAAGCAACTATTGGGCTAGGGCTCAGACCCTTCAAACCCATTGTACAGACTGGGTCACAGACCCCTCACCTGCAGGTCACAAGTAGGTAATTGGGAAAGATCTCAGGAGGCGTTGGCAGAGTTGACAGGTTCATTCCAACACAAGCTTAGTCCTCAGCTTCCTCAGCAGTAGCAGCAGCTTATGGCAGCCTCCAGCAGCAGCAGCAGCGGTGGCCTCCAGGGCCATCCCAGGGGTCCTGGCAGCAACAGCCTCCAGCAGCAGTAGCAGGCTCCCCATGGCCCCCTTGGGAGCATCCCAGAGGCGGGGGGACCCATGGATCAGAGCTGTTCATCCTTTATACTCAAGTCTGATAACCCAGGACAGCTGGGTGGGAGTCAGACAACCAAAGAACACCTTGGTGCACATGTGCAATTACATCAGACAATAACCAAGGAACACCTGAGCACACATGCACAGTTATATTTACATCAAATGCTCGGCAAGTTTCCAAACCCCCCAAGGGAACCTGACCATTTACTTTCACTTTCTCTAAGCAACGGAAATGGACTAATACAGGGGCCTGTCTGAGATGGAGATATAACAGAAGCAGAGCTGGGGGATAATGAGGCATAGGGAAAATATAGGAAAATGGTCAGGGCACCTCAGATGTTCAGAATCTCACCACGCACTTGTTCTAAATATCCACGTGCACCGAGGTGTTCCTTGGTTACTATCTAATGTAATTGCATATGGGCACCCAGTTGTCCTGGGTTATGGACTTAAGTATAAAGAACTAAAGGCTCTGATACATGGCGCTTCCTGGGACGCTCCAGGAGGCCACTAGGGCGGCTGCTCTTAGCTCTGAATAAAGCCTATTTTAATTTTTTACCCACGTCTCCCAGTATCTTTTCCTATTACCTAGCTCATGGACCTGCATGTGAAGCATTTGTGACCCAGTCTGTACAACGGGCTTGAGGGGTCTGTGAGCCCTAACCCAGCAATACAGGAGGCATTTGTTCCAAATGTCCTCATTTGAGCCCGTGGATCCAGCCATTCTGAGTGAGCTCTTCCCTGGTATTTTCAGTTACATGAGCCTATAAATTGCTCCCCAGCTTTTTTTTAAAAGATATTTTCAGTTAGGGCCGGCCTGGTGGTGCACTGGAGAGTGCGCCGCCTGGGAGCACGGCGGCGCTCCCACCAAGGGTTCGGATCCCATGTGGAGACCAGTTCCTGCTCACTGGTTGAGCACAGTGCGGGCGCAACACCGAGGGTTGCGATCCCGTTACCGGTCAGTAAAAAAGACAAAAAGATATTTTCAGTTAGGGCCGGCCTGGTGGTGCACTGGAGAGTGCGCCGCCTGGGAGCACGGCGGCGCTCCCACCAAGGGTTCGGATCCCATGTGGAGACCAGTTCCTGCTCACTGGTTGAGCACAGTGCGGGCGCAACACCGAGGGTTGCGATCCCGTTACCGGTCAGTAAAAAAGACAAAAAGATATTTTCAGTTGGATTTCTCTTAGTTGCAACAGAATGATTAACAAAATAATTGAACTCAGGAGTAGGCTATTAAAAGTAACAACTCCTAATATGGAATTGATCACATCATTGGAAGACCACGGGAACTTCCCCATTACTGGCTGGGAAGTTGTCTATTTGTCTCATGTAGACATGAATCAAACAAGTTCACCTATATCCTGGGACTTGGGCTATGCACCCACAGAAGCTAGAGCATTCGGTGGCTCTTTGAAAAAAAATAAACTGAAAGACACTAGCCTCTGGCTGTGCCTGCTGTCTTCAATAAAGTTATATTGTTTTGAATGCCCTTAGACAGCAACCTAAATGGAAGCCGCTTAGGTCAGGCATACAAACACTGAAGCCTAAACCTTAGGGAGCAGAAAATTCTAGAAAAAGCTTTATATTCAAGTAGTTATATGAAGAGAGAAGAACGGACAGTGGCAGATACCCATCTGTGCTTCAGTTCTCCATTCCTAAGAATACTCACAGATTCTATGCCCACCACGCTCTGGGGGTCCCAAAACTTCCCCCTGCACCGCTAGTGGATGTAGCAGTGCTCACCAGGCAAGCCTTTTTCTCAATCCCAGTGACAAAAGTTTTGTCTTCATCATGACTGCCTTAGCAGGCCCTGAAGACAGGTGTACACCATTCTGCGGTCCACTCTGAACCCAGAGAAGACAGGACCAGACGAGCACAGGCAGCCTGTTCCCTCTGAGGACTTCAGCCAGCAGCCCACTGGAGGAGTGTGCTGGGGTTATCAATATCCCCGAAGTGCCACAGACATCCAGACTGAATCACTACTGAATCTGCAATGCAGACACTTGAAATTTGTTTACTGTAGCATCCAATGGGAGGAAGAAAAACCACACAGAAAAGGCAGAGTAATTATATGTTGTTATGGCCAGTCTCGAGGACAAAACACATTGTGCTCTTCTGATCCAACAAAGGAAAATTTTTTAAAGGAATGTAATAAATATTGAGGCACAATGACTGTCATCCTGTTACTTTTACTTTCTGAAATTTGGTTGTATTAGAAAGATGACTGTCGGATGATCAAGCACCACTATTTAGAATCCCGGACTTGGGCCACTAACTACCGCCCGTGTGAATTCAGATTCTCTTTACTGCCCCATGTGAATGGCTTCTTCTGTTATGAGGCGTGTATAACAAGTCATATCACAGACTTGAATATGTGCACCTTTCCTTAGTCCAACCCCAGGGAACGGTCAGCAGAGAGGACTGGGGGAGTATTAGGGGCTGAACGCTGGTCCTTGGAGGTGTGAACATAGTCTCTGTTTCACTTGCTCAGAGAGCTCTGCGGATGCCTTCTCACCTCCTTGCATGGTCAGAGGTCTCTGTATCTTCTCTTGTGGTCAAGCAGCCTTCGTTTTTCCAGAATTATTGTGCTGAACCTTTTTTTATTTGTTTTTGATCTATTTATCTCTGAGAAAAAGTGGCCTTAGGAACATGGGCTTTCTTTGGTGAGGGCATCTAGGAAAACTACCCGGTGCAAATGCATCTTCCTTCTGACTTTTGTTTGGATTTGGAGGACTGAACCAGCTGTATCCAAGGCTGCAGAGCCAGGGCCTGGACTCCGGTGCTACTAATACCAGCTCAGTGCAATTTGCACTTTGCAACTTTGACCTCTTGCTGCAATTGTCTTTAATAATTATGCTTAAGTGTCTTTTCACATCGGAAGACTTCCAACGGGAAGTGTACACTCATATTCTCAAGGTAGGAAGGTGTTCAGGTTTGGGACCTATGCTGAGGACTCTGGGTTGAAGGAGGGGACTGGACACAAGGCCCATTCAGTTCATGTTCCTGCTGCTGAGGGGAGCAGTGTGAGTGGGCCTGCATGGGGAGAAATCGACCACAGACTTCCATCCTGAAGGGCTCAGCAAGGAAAGGAATTCTTGCCTGTTCCAAAAAGTTTTCAGAGAAATTCAACAGAAGCCTGTGGGTCCTTTGACACTTCCCATTCACTGTCCTCATTGAAGTGGAGAAGACGCACCGACAGTGGGCAGGGAGCTGCTCCCAGGTCTGCAGGAACAGACATGCCAGCCCAGCCTGCCTCCAGAGACCCCTTTGGTTACCATGGAAACAACCATGGGAAGCCCAAGAGTTGATGGAATCCTTTAACTCAGTTTAAATGCAAATTCTGCAGATGATTAAGAGGCAATCCACACTAAGAACATTACAGGAGATATGCAGTTACTGGAAAGGTAATAAATGCCTCCTCAAAATGAATATAATGAAAAATTTGACAGTTTGTCTCAGCAAGACATTCCATCTTTAAAAAACCTCAACCTTTTCTATCTTCCCTTCCAGTTTTGGAAATTGTCATTCCAAGGTTTTATTTATTTATTTATTTTTTTAATGCTAAAAACTCAGGATTGCAATGGTTTCAAAGCTCTTCTCATTAGCAGGTGTCTCCAATCTTCCCCAGAGCTCTCGCTGGAACCTTTTATGAGCTAGAGTTTTTTCGATATTTCAGCTTCAATTTTCCTGTTGTTGTTGAAGAATCAATTGGTTTGAAGGGGAAGTTTTCTCCTCTGTTCATTTCCTTCAGACGTGTTCCTTGAAGTGAGCATGCAGCTGGGATCCTCAATTGATAGGCCCTGGGTGTTCAGTCCTGGGCCTGAGGGGCTCCCCCTCCTGCCCCCACATGCCTCCGTGCACCTCTGGTACTTTTCCAAGTAATTGGAAGGTTCATCTCAATAAGCTCAAGCAGGAGGAAAGCAGTGGGTTCAAGCAGGGCATATTATGGCTGGGAACTAAAATGTCCACGACCTGTACCTCTTCAGATGAATGGTCTAAATTAAGTCTGAAATGGCAGCTGACTAGGCCTATGTGGCTGCACTTGAAAAAGTCAGCAGCTTCTTAATTAGGGTTTCATCGCCTTTTGATGCCTACGCACCTGACAAGGGGCACTTGGCTGTGAATAGAGGGGACCGTGATTGCCCAGAACAGCTTTCAGCAGAGCAGCTCCCACCCCCACACCATTCTGCTCCAAGAGGCTGCACAGGTGTGCTCCTTGCTTCCCCTTAGACCTTTCCCAATGGAGGAATTGGCTGGTTTGTGCCTTACATTATTAAATCCACATTTTAAATTTCATATACAGAAGACCAGCCACTTTAGTAATAGAACCCAGTTGAAGAGTTTACTCTTTTAGAGTTGAATAAGATAGAAGGAATAGAGAGAAGAGTAGATCTTTTTTTTACTCCTTCCTTAGAAATCTCATTAATTATATATGTATAGTTAAAATTAAAAAGGAATCACAGGATCTAAGAACTAGAAAGGATATTAGAATTTATCTAGCCCATGGTTTCTTAATGTGGGGCCCATATATTAGCAAAGTAATCATAGACCCTTTGAAAATAGGGTGCAGCCTGTTGCAAATATCAGGAATGACAATGGATCCATAACATTAAAAAACCAAGATGGACACACCCTGAATCAAACATGCCAGAACAGGCAGGTGCAGTGGGACCCCCAGACCAGGCCAGTCCAGAGAGGCCCAGAGAGGCCCAAGAGCTGCCAGACCAATATGTCCTGAGACAGACACACCAGAACAGGAAGGTGCCATGAGACCCCAAGCCCAAGCCAGTCCCTGCTGCCCAGAACTGACAGTCCCTTTGGGATCCAGGCCAGACATCAGGGTGGAACGAGTGAACTGTGAAACCCCCTGCCACAATGACTAAACATCAAAGGAAAGATACCAGAAATATGAAAAATCAAGAAAGTATGACACCACCAAAGGAAAATAATGACTCTCAAACTCTAGATCCTATAGAACAGGAAGTCCTTGAAATGACTGACAAGAAATTTCAAGCAACAATTCTAAGGAAACTAAATGAGATTTAAGAATATTCAGTTAGACAACACAATGAAATGAGAAAAAATATACAGGATCTGAAAGAAGAAATGTACAAAGAAATCAATGCCCTGAAGAAGAATGCAGCAGAGCTTGTGCAGCTAAAGGATTCATTCAGTGAAATAAAAAACACAACAGAGAGTTTAACCAGCAGTCTAGAACAAGCAGAAGAGAAAATTTCTGACCTTGAAGATGGGCTGTTTGAATTAACATAGGCAGGCCAAAAAAAAGAAAGAGGAATTTAAAAACTTGAAGAAAATCTAAGAGACACAACAGACAACCTTCAGGGTTCAAATATCCGAATCATGGGCATTCCAGAAGGGGAGGAAAAAGGAAATGGCACTGAAAATATATTCAATGAAATAATAGCAGAAAACTTCCCAGGTATAGGGAAAGTCACAGAGTTTCAGATTCAGGAGGCCCAAAATCCTCAAACATATTCAACCAAAAAAGGTCCTCTCCAGGTCAAGTTATAGTCAAACTGGCAAAACTCAAAGACAAATAGAGAATATTAAAAGCTGCAAGACAGAAGTGTCAAGTCACCTATAAGTGAGTCCCAATCAGACTAACATCAGACTTTTCATCACAAACCCTAAAAGCCAGAAAGAATGGGATGATATATTCAAAATACTAAAGGACAAAAATTGCCAGCCAAGAATACTTTACCCAGCAAGGTTATCCTTCTGAAATGAAGGACAAATAGTATATTTCTCAGACAAACAAAAACTGCAGGAGTTCACTATCACATGACCAGCCTTACAAGAAATTCTCAAGGGAGTTCTGGGTTTGCTACTTGAAAAACCACCATCACTGCCATGATTACACAAGAAAGAACAAAACCCACCAGTAAAACAAAAATGCTAACAATAAAGAGAAAAAATAGTTTACCTACCACCCCAAGAAACTAACAAACACAGAAGACAAACAGAAAATCAGAAAGAAAGGAACAAAGATACTCAAGACATATAAACAAAAATCATTAAAAAGTTAGAAGTAAATCAACACTTTTCAATAATAACTCTAAATGTAAAAGGATTAAATTCTCCATTCAAAAGACACAGGCTGGCTGACTGGATTAAAAAAACGGACCCAGCAATATGCTGCCTTCAAGAGACTTGCCTCACCTGTAAAGACACACATAGACTGAGTGAAAGAATGGAAAAAAATATATCATGCAAATCGAAATGAAAAACAAGCTGGAGTAGCTATTCTTATATCAGATACAATAGACTTTAAACCAAAAACCATAAAAAGAGATAAAGAAGTTCACTATATAATGATAAAAGGATCTACACATCAAGAAGACATACAATCATAAATATATATGCACCCAACATCAGAGCAGCCAGATTTGTAAAGGAAACACCATTAGACCTAAAGAATGAGACAGACACTAATATCATAATGGGGGGGGACATGAACACCCCACTCTAGGGAAGAAATCATCTAGGGAAGATCATCTAGGGAAGAAATCAATAGAGAAACACAAGATCTAAATAACACCGTAGACCAGTTGGACTTGGCAGATATCTACAGAACATTCCATCTAATAACCTCAGAATATTCATTCTTCTCATCAGCACATGGAACATTCTCCAGGATAGACCACATGTTAGGTCACAAATCAAGTCTCAACAAACTCAAGAAAATTGTAATTATTTGATGTATTTTTTCAGATCACAATGGATTAAAATTAGAAATCAATAACAAACAAAACTCTGGAAACTATACAAACACATGGAAATTAAACAACATTCTACTTAATGACATATGGGTCCAAGAAGAAATCAAACAGGAAATCAAAAAGTTTACTGAAACTAATGAAAATAATGATACATCATACCAAAACCTGTGGGATACTGCAAAAGAAGTACTAAGGTGGAAATCACATTAAATGCTTATTTCAGAGGAATGGAAAGATGTAAGGAAACAACCAAACACTTCACCTTAAAGAATAGAAAAACAAGAATAATCCAAACCCAAAGTTAGTAGACAGAAAGAAATAAGTAAAATCAGAGCAGAACAAAATGAAATAGAAACCCAAAAAATAATAAAAAAGATCAATGAAACAAAAAGTTGGGTTTTTTTGAAAAGATAAATAAAATTGACAAACCTTTAGCAAGGCTAAATAATAATAGAGAAGACCCAAATAACAAAAATTAGAAATAAAAAAGGTGATATTACAACTGATACCTCAGAAATACAAGGAATCATTAGAGACTACTATAAACAACATATGACAACAAATTTGAAAATCTGGAGGAAATGGATAAATTTCTGAACACATACAAACTACCAAAACTGAGCCAAGAAGACACAGAAAATCTGAACAAACCAATAACAATAAAAGAGATTGAAGCTGTTATCAGAGGGGTCCCAACAAAGAAAAGCGCAGGACTGGATGGGTTCACTGCAGAATTCTACTAAACTTTCAAAGAGGAATTGATACCAATTCTCTACAAACTATTCCAAAGGATTGAAACAGAGGCCATTCTCCCAAACTTATTCTATGGGGCAAACATCACCCTGATACCAAAACCACACAAAGATACAACAAAAAAAGAAAACTACATACCAATATTCTTGATGAATATAGATGCAAAAATCCTCAATAAAATACTAGCTAACAGAATACAGCAACACAAAATTATACAAAATTATACACCATGACCAAGTGGGATTAATCCCAGGGATGCAAGTTTGGTTCATCATATGCAAATCAATATATGTGATACACCACATTAATAAAAGCAAAGTCAAAAACTATATGATCATCTCTATAGATGCTGAAAAAAGCATTTGACAAAATTCAACATCCTTTCATGATAAAGACTCTCTACAAGTTAGGTATAGATGGAAAATATCTCAGCACAATTAAAGCCATATATGATAAGCCCACTGCCAAGAACAGGAACTAGACAAGGATGCCCACTCTCACCACTCCTATCCAACATAGTATTGGAAGTACTAGCCAGAGCAATCAGAGAAGAGAAGGAAATAAAGGGCATCCAGATTGGAAAGGATGAAGTCACACCGTCCCTCTTTGCAGATGACATGATCCTATATATCAAACATCCTAAAGCCTCTACAAAAAAACTCTTAGAGTTGATAATTGATTTCAGCAAAGTTGCAGGATACAAAATGAACACACAAAAATCAGTAGCATTTCTATACTCCAACAGTCAACATGCAGAAAAAGAAATCAAGAAAGTTAGCCCATTTACAATAGCCACTGAAAAAATAAAATACTTAGGAATAAAGCTGACTAAGGATGTGAAAATTCTCTATGAAGAGAACTACAAAGAAGAGAACAGTAGTTGAGAGAAACTGAAGAGGATACAAAAAGATGAAAAGATATCCCATGCTCTTGGATTGGAAGAATTAACATTGTGAAAATGTCCATATTACCCAAAGTGATCTACAGATCTACAGATGCAATGCAATCCCCATCAAAATTCCAATGAAATTATTGTCAGAAATGGAAAAAACTATCCAGATATTTATATAGAATAACAAAAGACCATGAACAAAAGAACCCTTTTCTCAGAAATGGAAAAAATTATCCAGATATTTATATAGAATAACAAAAGACCGGAGAGCAAGATGGAGACGGGTCTAGAGCGGGCATGCCAGAAGACAGAGCGAGCTTGAGAAGTGTGCGCAGTGCTGCCAGAGTACTATTTGCATTTCCAAGAGCAACAAAAAATGAATAAATCACTGATCAACTAATCTACAACAAAAAAGCAACTACAGTCTCGACGTTTTAGGGCCGATACAAAAGGAGATTCCTGAGAGTGCCCCAACCGCGCCAGGAGACCGCTGGGAGACCGAGCGAGCAGCCCAAGGCAACAAAGGCCAGGAAAGATGGCAGCGGTGATGCAGAGATGGAGAGGAAGGTGCTGGACAGGCCCAGCTCTGGGAGCTCTGTGAGTGACCCCAGCCCAGCACCACTTGTGGGGCAAACGACTGTCCAGCTCCCACCTACCACACCAGGCTAGGTGCCAGCACCACCGCTGCCTCCATTTTCTCCGGTGGGGGTGGAGCCGGCCGGCTCAGATCAGGCAGACTAGCCATCTTTGCTTGGCGCGGCTTCTCACTGAGCCATGCCACTTGTGTGCCTCAGCGCAGGGCCCCCGGGGCCTGTGGACTGGCCACCAATCCCACTCCACCCACAGATCTCTGGCGGGGCTGGTGGCATGGGGAGCCCCCGGCCAGTGTCGGGAGGGCAGGGAAGAGGATCCAGGCCAGACTGTCACTCCAAAACACCTGGGGCTTTGGCCCCAGGTAAACTTCCTGCTTCCGGGAGGCAGATACCATCTCTGTGGCCTTCAGTTTGGAAGAAACCCAGACTGATTTCTGGCTGGGAGAGGGGTGACCGGGGTGCCCCCGAGCCCGCTTGATACTGCCGGAGAGCTGACAGCCTGAGGGTGCCAAGCCGGCTCACACTGGGGGGATTGAAAGAGGAACTGTGTGCTGTGGGATCCTCCCCCGGGGGGCTCGCGCCCTGGTGTGGGAGATAACTCAACCACACAGGGGGCCGCAATTACAGGGGGACAGTGGGAGGCCTAGAGAGGGCCTTGACCAGGGCCGCAGGAATGCCCACAGTGTCCATGGCAGAGGCCTGAGACCCCTTCTGGGCCAGGCGGGGCTGAGATACGAGGACTGCAAAGACACGCCCCAGCCCTGTACTAAGCACACAGAGAGGGGAGGGGTCCAGCAAAGGAGGAGGAGTCTCGGAAAAAAAGACGCACCATCCGGGAGGCCCCATCGTGTGCACACAGAGAGGGGAAATGCCTGGATAGTGAGTCGGAGACTTACAGATCTCACACACCCTGTCGGACCGGCAGGACAGGATCCAGCTGCCAGAGCCAGAACACAAGGAACAGGGAGAACTCCTAGAGCTGACCAGAGAGGAAGCTTCCCGGAACGGCCCAAGACCTGAGGCAAACACACACATAGAACACTAAGGGCCATCTGAGCAGTCACAGAG
>NW_007734254.1:48192-49174 GCF_000696425.1 Galeopterus variegatus | reverse complement strand
CTCTAGATCCTATAGAGCTGACCAAAGAGGAAACTTATCGGTAAGGCCCAAGTCCCGAGGCAAACACACATATAGAACACTAAGGGCCATCTGAGCAGTCACAGAGTAGGCAAACCAAATTGACAAACACAGCCATACCTTAGTTAGACAGAGGGTCAAACCTGTGCACAGTGAAACTCCCTGCCAAAATGAGTAAACATCCAAAAAAAGATACCAGAAATGCAAAAAACCAAGAAAGTACACCACCAAAAGTTAATAAAGCTCAAACTCTAGATCCTATAGAACAAGAAGCCCTTGAAATGAATGACAAGGAATTTGGAGTAATAATCCTAAAGAAACTGAATGAGATACAAGAAAGCTCAGCTAGACAGCATGAAGAATTAAAGAAAAATATACAGAACCTGAGAGAGGAAGTTTACAAGGAAATCAAGGTCCTAAAAAAAATGTAGCAGAACTTACAGAACTGAAGAAGTTATTCAGCGAAATAAAAAACACAATGGAGAGTTTAAACAGCAGGCTAATGGAAGTTGAAGAGAGAACCTCTGTACTTGAAGATGGGCTGTTTGGAATAACACAAGCAGAAAAGAAAAAAGTATCAAAGATATTGAAGAAAATCTGAGAGAGATATTAGACAACCTTAAACGCTCAAATATCCGAGTCATGGGTATTCCAGAAGGGGAGGAAAAAGGAGATTGTATTGAAAACATATTCAACAAAATAGTGGCAGAAAACTTCCCAGGCATAGGAAAAATCACAGATCTTCAGATCCAGGAAACTCAATGATCCCCAAATGTATTCAACCCAAAAAGGGCTTTACCAAGGCATGTTATAGTCAAATTGGCAAAACTAAAAGACAAAGAGAGAATCTTAAAAGCTGCAAGAGAGAAGCGTCAAATCACCTAAAAGGGAGCCCCAATCAGGTTAACATCAGACTTCTCAGCACAAACACTAAAAGCGAGAAAGGAATGGGATGATATGTTCA
>NW_007734254.1:46612-47168 GCF_000696425.1 Galeopterus variegatus | reverse complement strand
TGGGATTAATCCCAGGAATGCAAGGTTGGTTCAACATATGCAAATCAATAAATGTGATACACCATATTAATAAAATCAAACACAAGGACCATATGATCATCTCCATTTATGCTGAAAAAGCATTTGATAAAATTCAACACTCATTCATGACGAGGACCCTCTATAAGTTAGGTATAGACGGACAGTATCTCAACATAATTAAAGCCATATATGATAAACCCACCGCCAATATCATCCTGAATGGGGAAAAGCTGAAAGCTTTTCCTTTAAGAACAGGAACCAGACAAGGATGCCCACTCTCACCACTCCTATTCAACATAGTGTTGGAGGTACTAGCCAGAACAATCAGAGAAGAGAAGGAAATAAAAGGCATCCAGATTGGAAAAGATGATATCAAACTGTCTCTGTTTGCAGATGACATGATCCTATATATCAAACAGCCTAAAGTATCTACAAAACAACTCTTGGAGGTGATTAATGAGTTCAGCACAGTAGCAGGATACAAAATCAACACACAAAATTCGCTAGCATTTCTATTCACCAATAGTGAACATGC
>NW_007734254.1:17859-45222 GCF_000696425.1 Galeopterus variegatus | reverse complement strand
AGAATAATATTGAGTGAAACGAGTCAGGCAGAGAAAAAGAAATACCACATGTTATCACTCACTGGTGGGAGCTAAAAATAAACAAATTCATTCACCCACATACACACTCACAAAAAAACTGGGGGTGGGGGAGAAGATATAACAACTATACATTTTTGAAGTTGTTACAACAAGCAAATGGAAAGGACATTCTTGGGGGGGAGGGGATGGAGGGAGGAGGGAGGGAGGTGTTGGTGATGGGCCATAATAATCATATACATTGTATATTGACAAAATAAAAATTTAATGGAAAAAAAAGACCATGAATAGCCAAAGCAATCCCGAGCAAAAAAAGGAAAGCTGGAGGCATAATACTACCTGACTTTAAACTATACTACAAAGCTATAATAACCAAAACAGCATGGTACTGGCTTAAAAACAGGCACACGGATCAATGGAATAGAATAGAAAACCCAGAAATCAACCCATACATCTACACCCTCTGATCTTTAACAGAGGCACCAATTCTACACATTGGGGAAGAGACTGCCTCTTCAGTAAATGATGCTGGGGAAACTGGATATTCATATGTAGGAAAATTAAATTAAACCCGAACTTCTCACCATATACCAAAATCAACTCAAAATGGATGAAAGAATTAAATATACATCCTGAAACAATAAAATTCCTTAAAGAAAACAGGTGAAACACTTCAGGAAGTAGGAATGAGTAAAGATTACATGAATTTGACCCCAAAAGCAGAGGCAACCAAAGGAAAACTAAACAAATGGGATTATATCGAACTAAAAAGCTTCTGCACAGCAAAAGAAATAATCAGCAAAGTGAAAAGACAACCAACAGAGTGGGAGAAGATATTTGCAAAATATATATCTGACAAAGGATTAATATCCAGAATATACAAGGAAATCAAACAACTTAATAGCAAGTAAACAAATAACCAAATTAAAAAATGGGCAAAGGAGCTGAATAGGCATTTCTCAAAGGAAGATATACGAAAGGCCAACAGACACATGAAAAAATGCTCAATATCACTTAGCATTCGGGAAATGTAAATCAAAACCACTTTGAGATACCATCTCACCCCAGTTAGGATGGCTAATATCCATAAAACTGAGAATGATAAATGTTAGTGAGGTTGTGGAGAAAAAGGAACCCTTATACACTGTTGGTGGGACTGCAAAATGGCAAAGCCCTTATGGAAAATGGTATGGAGGTTCCTCAAACAATTGCAGATAGATCTACCATATGACCCAGCTATTCCACTGCTGGGAATATACCCAGAGGAATGGAAATCACCATGCCAAAGGGATACCTGAACTACCATGTTTATTGCAGTGCTATTTACAGTGGCCAAGAGTTGGAACCAACCCAAATGTCCATCATCAGATGAGTGGATAAGGAAACTGTTGTATATCTACACAATAGAATACTACACTGCTATAAAAAAGAATGAAATACTACCATTTGCAGCAACATGGATGGACTCAGAGAAAATTATATTGAGTGAAACAAGTCAGGCAGAGAAAGAGAAATACCACATATACTCACTTATTTGTGGGAGCTATAAATAAATAAATACACAAACAAATAAATGGGGGGAGAAGACACAACAATCACAACAATTCCTTGAACTTGTTAAGACAAGTGAACAGATATGATGTAAATGGGGTGGAGGGGAGAGGAATTGGCAAAGGGACATGAAAATCAACTACAATGTATATTGAGAAGTTAAAATAAATAAAATTAAAAAATAAAAAAACAAGATGAAGAACTGCTGTATTATAACATCTATTGCAAACAGGTCATACCCATTTAGGAACTGTTGGATAAATGAATAACTAAGACTGTGTGATTAAATCTGAACTAGTCCTCTGAAGAGACTTTTCTCTCTAATAATGTCTCATCTGTACTTTCTCCTACCAGGCAGACTAACACAATCATTAAATGAAAAGAGGAAAGGAAAATAATATGGCAAATAAATGAAACTGGAGATATGGATTTTCTCTGGCATATCATAAATGTCCTATGAAAATATTCTTGTCCACAGGTTATCTTGCCCACCGTGGCTGGGAGAGTTCAGGCAAACACAAAGATGTAAGACAGTAGGTATTGTCTCCAGAGCTGGCCTCAGCAAAGGTGTTTCCTTTCCCCAAATTAGCAAGCAATGTCTTGAAATGATGGATCTCACACCATTAATGAATGGGAAAACAATCCAGTATAAAAAAAATAAATAAAAACGGTTGCAGGTAAGTAAATAAAATAGAAGTTAGTGAAAACTGGCAACTTGCATTGAGACTTGATGATGTAAGCCCAGCCTCAGCCCTTACAGTCCAGTATTGGGATGAGAATGGAATACCCAATGGAGAGGCTAAAGCTCTTATTCACTTGCCCCTAAATAACTTACCAAATCTTGATAAAGAAGGACCCGACCCAAAACTAGGTGAAAGAAACGGAGAGAAGATCTAGGAAGAACATTCTGTTGCCTGTGCAGGTAGCTGCTAAATTGGCCTTTGAAAGATGAGTATGTGTCCAATCACAGTGGGTCAGAAGCCAATGAGTGAAGATGCCCCAATTTTACTTCTACTTTGGTTTCATCACCGGTCAGATGACGATGCTGCTATTTCATTTCCTGGTCTGTTTTGTGAACCAAATAAAACAACACAGGCAGAGGCTTGTCCCAGCACCTGCTGGTTGCTGAGGGCAGTCACCTCTTTCTCTACCTAGGTGTCCTGAAATAACCCCCCAAACACTGTTAGGAACCAGTGTTTGGGATGGATTGCTATTTCGACTAGGTAAACCCTCTGGCGGCTTCAATTATATTAAGAGGGGGGTTTTTAAATAATTTTATGACAAAAAATAATTTTCAGTAACTTTTATTTGAAGATAAACTGGTAAAAAGAATTCCAAAGAGAAGGCAGAATGAGATGAATAGCAAGACCTGTTCCCCCGAATGCTCATCACTATTACTATTAAATCATCTAACTTGAGGAGTTTTTAGCAGCAGCAGCAGCAATTACAGGGAATCACAGGGCTCCCGGGAATGGAAGGCATGTAACGTTGTCTCTTTTCGTCCACGCCGCTCCCACGGTACTAGGGAGCTGTCTCTGTATTCAGCCATGCCTCCTTTTTGGTAGCAGTTATTTGCTCCCTCACCAACATGCGTTACAGTCAAAGATCTAAGAGACCATCTTAGAGCACTTGGGCCCCCGGGGCAGGTGTCAGGAACAGATTCCATCTCTCATTCCGCTGCCATCCAGGTACAGTGCCTTGTTGAAGCCAGACAGTGATGACATCTCTCTGGCTTTCTCCTCCAGGCTTGCAGAGCCTTGTTCTCCAGCCCAGTCCCAGGTAGCACTCTACACTTAGATGAATTACACACCCCAAGCCTCTGCCTGTTCTTGTTTCTGCTTCTGGGTGAGAGTGGGGGCATTGTTAGCCCCAGGACATAGAAGAAAGAGAGAAGTGTGCTCTCTCCTATCGGCTTCTCCTTTAGGACTGTACTCACGGCAGCTGGGAATGATCTTGAATGGCAACTCCCTAATGGAACCAGGGAAAAATGAAGATCAGCACATCACACAATGTACAAAATCCTGCTGCTTATGAACAAAATATGAAAGCACAGACACCACAGCCAACCAAAGAAAAATAAAAACAATGCTGGAATAAGTAAAACATGGCTCTGCAGAGAACCAAATGGGTGACATGAAAGAAGATAAACTAATATATATATACATATATATATAGAGAGAGAGAGAGAGAGAGAGAGAGTCCATAGACAGATCACTCTAAATTCCCCCATCCTTTATGCTCCCCAGCAAGGTGAACAGGCCCCCATTAAAGCCCTGCTTGTTCTGGAGATTGATCTATGTTTTCTTACTATTGAGATCCTGAATGGCCAACAATATACTTTAGTTATCTTTGAATCTCCAGTATCCGGTAGAGCCTCTAGTGGGTAGGACTGTTTACTGAATGAATGAACAAATTCCCAAATAATAAATGAGTGGGTTAGGAAATGAATTACAAGACAGAATGTGGAGATTCAGCACCCAGGTTGTTGGTATTCCCAAGGATGGGCATCGATAATTACAGACCTAATAGAAGAAAACTTTGTGGAACTGAAAAGAAAGTATTAAAAGGATATGAGACGAAAATTTTAGAGGGATTATCACATGCTCTACAGAGTTAAGAATAAGAAAATATGCCAAGGCATATCCTAGAGAGGGAAGAGAGCTTTCAATTTCAAAGATAAAGACTCCCGCAAGCTTTCAAGGAAAAGAAAAAGAAATCTTACATGCCATCCTTCAAAAAGATCTTTGACTGACAAGAATAAAACCCTGAGTGTTCCTGATTCAAAGTAGAAGAAAATGGAGCAACTGATATTACAGACAGGGAAGGTTTTGAGAAGAGATTGTCTTTGTTTTGGCATAACCTGCTAGCCTTGGGAGGAGCAGTACTCCCCCATAGGACTGCGTCTTCAAAGGCTCCAGCCGGCATGGCTGAGAATCAGCTGTCTCTGCCTCTATGGGGGAATGGAGGCCCCAAGGCACCTTGTCACAGCTCTGGAGCTCTGGGCTCCCACTGAGCCTCCGACTGTCTCAGGGAGCATAGGCTCCGTGGCTGTGCAGAAAAGAATCAACATGGCGGGTCTAAACTGCTGTCCTTAAAAAGACCTGCTTGCCAGGTGAGCCCTTGGCTGGTTTCTAGCAGCTTTGATTTCAGAGGCTTCACACCATTCCCTGAGAAAAGTGGCTCACGGTGCCTAAGCTGTTTGCGTGAACTATGCAGTTTATGCTGAACACCTGCTTTCCTCCTGAAGTTTTGGTATATTCTGGGCAGAGCCTGCTACATAATCAGTGCCCAATAAAAACCGTGGGAACAGATACCCTAATGAGCTTTCCTGACTGCCAGTGTCTCACACCTGTTGCTGGAGAACTTAAGCGGGTGTAATTTGAGTGCGAAAAGACAACAGCTTGAGGCTGGTCTCCCCCAGACCTTGTCCCATGTGCTCTTCCCTTCCTTGATTGTGTTTGCGATTCTTCAGTTGTAACAAACTCTAGTCATGAGTGTAACTATGTTGACTTCTATTCATCCTTCTAGTGAATTTACTCCAAAATCCTCTTCTTTCTACTTGACCACTACACCTCACAGACTGTTCTAATTGTGTCCACCTAGGCGAATATAATAACCTTTTAGAGTAATTGTCTCCATGAAATTCTAGAGGCAGACAAGCTGGAGAACAGCATGGTAAAAGGTGGAGGAACCAGGAGAAGGCAACCCCTGGGTCCCAGGACGATCATGCATAAATCTTTGGCAAGAGAAAGATCTAGGAAGGATTCTAGAAAGCTTCATCAACATGTCAAGCAGTTGTTCAACATTCTTCTTGAGCACCTTGGTGTCCTGCCAGATCGTTGCCCATTCCTGCTGGGATGATAAAGAGCTTTATAGACTCACTAAAACATGGACTTTTTTTTTCCAGCTGTGCCATCTGGTTGTTTTTCTTTTTACAGGCAATCAGCAGAAAGGCTTTTCTGTTGAGACGTAGATGGAGCGGTGTGTGTGCACGCATGCTCATCTCTTTATGTGTTGGGCAGAGGAGTCTCCAGGTGAATAGGCAGGGAAGACAAATAAAAAGCATTCTGAGACACATGGGAAAGATGAAGCCTCAGGTCATCCCCAGGTTGCAGCTGCAGCAGTCCTGGGAGCTGGGCGGCCTCAGCCTCTCCCACCCCCAAACCCATGCTTGGACCTCCTTACTGCGCTAGGCTTGCTCTTGTTCTAAGAGCCAACCGAGGACAGCCCATGAAGTTGCCAGCAGTAGGACACTGCTGCACCCATGCCTTTGCAAGTCAAAGCCAGGTGCTCTGCTGGTGAGAGCACGCTGTTGCCATTGGGATGGTCAAAGACATGGTACCCAGCTCTATCAATCAACTGGCTATTCTAATGTGTTACTTTGTGATCACAGCCGCTGTCAATATCTGCCTCACAACGGCGACTGAAGAACCATTTTTTATTAGAAATCTAATACTGCAGATTCAAGAGACGCTCCTGTCTATCTTCCTGGCTCCGCCTATATATCTGAGGTGTCTCTGAAATATCTACAATATTTATCTGTATATATAATAATAGGTATTCAATAATGGTAACTGTTTTTCTATAAGTCTCCAAGGAAAGCAGTCCTTCTAAAATTGTTCAATGGATATCGGGTATCACTGAGCATTTTTCTGCATTTCCAGCCACTCTTCTGGTCCTCATCGAGCAGTTCTCCAAAGAACGGAGATTCAGAGCCTTGCAAAGGTTAAAGCAATTAAGTGAAATGGTCATGGTTTAACCCCAGAGCCACTGGACTACAAACCTGTGTTCTTTCTCCTAAAGCAGGATTTCTTAATCTTGGCACACCTGACATTGCAGAACAGGTAAATCATTGTGGTGGGGACTGTCCTGTGCATTGTAGAATGTTTAGCAGCATCCCTGGCCTCTACCCACTAGATGCCAGTAGCACCCCTCTAGTTAAGATACCCAAAGAGAACCCCAGACATCACCAAATATCCTCAGGAAGGGATCGTCAATCTCCCCTCCTCCCGCCTCCTGCCCTGTGCTGAGAACCACTGCCCTGTAGCAAGCTGCCTTTGAAGCTCTGCTGCTGAAAGTATGGTCCAGGAACCAGCAGCTTCAGCATGGGCATCATCCGAGAGCTTGTTAAAAATGCAGAATCTCACACCTCTTCTCAGTCCTACTGAATCAGAATTTGCATTTTAACAAGATGTCCAAGGTGATCCTTGTGCATTACATTACAGTTTGAGAGGGGCTGTTCCACAGTATCAGTATAGCATGGGCACAGTTTCCCCCCCAGATTTTCCTGAACAAATTCACTTTCTGGAAGTGAGATTTCCAGCAAACTGCTTGTGGTTTGAATTACATTGTTTCTATCATTATTCACACAATTTTTGTCAAAAGATTGTGATTTTTTAACTCCCTTTGTTGCCACAGTATTTTCCAAAAAGGCAGCCCCACGGAATAGTACACTGGGATTTGATAATTCATCCATTCATTCATTTATTAATTCTCGCCAAGAAAGTTTACTGTACAGGGCACTGGAGATACAGGCGTACAGCAGCCTGGGGTGCCATGGAAGACTGTTCCATGATTCTGCTTTCCATGATGCCTGGCATGCATCTCAGCTGCTGGTCACAGACATTTCTCTGCTTTTCTCTGGCCCCAGCCAATGTTCACAGTGCACCCATTTCAGAGAGCACAGCCTGAACTTGCCACATCCACACCTGTAGTGTGGGAACCCACCACTGCACGGGAAGGCGATCTTGACTTTCAGTCTGTCTGTTGCTTTGCTTGGAATGCACAGTAAGGTCCAGCCAATAACCTTAAGGTTAACGACCGTCTGATTCACAATGAGAAAGGCTTAGTCCATCAGAGGATGCCCTAGAAAAAGAGTACTGGGGAGGGTTTAGGTTTGGGAATCAGGGTAATTCCCTTTTCCCGACCACTGATTTTACAGAAACAGTTTAAGCATGGTACATTTACTGTCTATAATGTGAGAATGTTTTTAAAAGGAAATGGAGAGTAAGGAAGGGGAAACTGTGCCCTTAACAGCCAGTGTTTCCATTCCAAAAGAGCCAAGAGCAGAGGCCAGACTTGGTGGACTTCAGAATGTAATTAATTATCTTAAAAGTGAATATTTCCAGGCACAGCCCACACTGGAAGTTCCTCAATCCCCTACAGCCACCAATTTACCTGTCCAGAGATCATTCGGAGCCAAAAGAACTGAGACCAGAGCCCGTCCTTTCCCAGGCCCCAGGACAAACTGAGTAGAGAATAAGCCCTCAGGCTCTGGGACTCAGGAAACGTGAGAGGATCCGAGGACTGGACAGAATGCTTGTCATGAAGTGGGAGGGATATTGCGTTCCAGGACACTAGGAGGCAGAACGGCCAGACAGGGAGAGCTGAAAGGAAGAGGAACACAGGAAGAGGAGAGAAATGGGAGTATCCAGGTAAAAAGGGCAGCATTCCAGGGACATGGCAATGAAGCTTTTTGCCCTTTAGGAAGTTCCAGGCAGAGAGGGAGAAAGACCAGGGGCCCTGAGCCTCCTGCTCACGCGCACAGACACTGTACTCACCTTGCATGGCCTGGAAATAGTTCATTCCCTGCACCTGTCAATCAAGACCAGCTTGACTTCCCCTCTGTGTTAAGTATGTTTTCACTTTGGGGTAGGTGGCCGAGATATTTTATCAGAATGAGAGAAGAAGAAACGCACCCTGTGATCACCCAGTGTCATTAGCTCGCATACTCTTCTTTGAATAATGTAGAAATGAGGAGTCTCCACCCACAGACATCTACCAGCTGGAGAAGAAGTGAGCCTGTTCTCTACAGCACCATGTCTATACAGAAACAGGCACCAATATGCACGGTGAGCCATGATTTTATATATGAATCGGATTTTAGGTATTTTATATATAAGTGTGTATATATATATATATATGTATATATTTATATTCATAATGGGTCTTTATTATGTAACAGAATCTCATAAACATAGAAGACGTTCGAATTTATTGCTGGACCCCCCCAAGTTGAAAGTCCATTAAAAGAATCAATAATATTGCCATTTTTCAATTGCTGATTTACTCTGGTGAAGATTTTGTTGCCCTTCCTCAAAATTCAGGAAAAAAAACAATGCTATTATTTTCTTGTGGTAAGACTCAATGCAATCTGTGCATGTACAATTTAGCAAGATCAAATTTCATGAAGATTGAGGACATTCAGCCAAGGACATTTTTTCAGTCAAAAAATATATTGGATGACTGCATGCCAGAATACAAAGGTGAGAAAGCCACAGCCCGTCCTGGGGGGAAGTGACGTGGTGGAGAAGGCAGCAACAGGAACATCTCCACTCTGACATGTGCTCTCTCCTGCAATGCAGATGCAAGAGGCATCGCTGCCACCAGAAGCCCTCTGTCCTCAGCCCCATGTTTTGGTGGTCAGTGTCCTGGAGAGTCTTTGGTCATGGAGAGATGATAAAGACCAGTCTGTCTTGTGGTGACTTGAAGGTTTTTTTTGTTTTGTTTTGTTTCTTTCCATTTCTGTGTTTTGACTTCATGATGCTCATAGCCAACATGGGAGCGGTCTGAGTCATGGCTTGTTTAGCTCAAAGTAGTACATTTTAGCAGCATCTGTGTGTCTTTGTGTGTGTATTTATTTGTATGTATATATAGTGTGTGTGTATGTGCGTAGACATTTATATCGTTTATATATGAGGGTACTTCAAAAAGTACATGGAAAATATACAATATTATCTTTTGATAATACAAGTTCTTTCCATGAACTCTTTGGAGACCCCTTGTATATAGTCATATATATGTTATGTATATATACAGTATATGTACATATAAATATACGTGTATATGAGGGGTCTTAAAAGAGGTTGTGGAAAAAATCATGTTATCTTTTAATTCTACTTTTCATGAACTTTTTGAAGATCCCTCATCTAAGTACATACACATGTATGTACATTTATATGTGTATCTGTATATATATATATATATATATATATATATACATCCATTCCATTTTTGTGTACACACACCGTCATGGGATATGTGTGTGTATGTGTGTGTGTGTGTGTGAACACGTGTATATATATATCTATAGCTGTATCTATATCTATACTTCTCTTTTCATATTGTACAATCCCCTCCTGCTTTGTATTTCATCCGTTGTTCTGTTATTCACTTGATGGGTCCCTGGGACATTATTGAGATTGGTGGGAAAGGTTGGACTGAAGCTTAAACTTTACCCCACCCCTTGACAATGTCTCTGTACTCAGGAGCTCCATCTGGTATCAAATTTGCCAAATTGAGGCATTAGGCATTCTCGAAATGCATCATGTGGCCAAAAGAAATCAGATTTTTTTCAGTTAAATAGGGGCTGTCTGCTTTCTGGATATTAAGAGTAGTAGGAAACTTCCCCAAGTTGAACACCAGTAGACGAGAAGGGGGGAAATGCCATAACTGTGCCTGAAACCTAGAGGAATGGTATGGATGAAGCCTTCTAAGAGGAGAAGCTCCGATGATCATGGGGTGGCATTTGTTAACAGACAGGCAAACGAAGAGGTGCAGAGCGACGACACACCCGATCAAAGGCAGACGTGTGCCAGGCACTCGGAGCTTCTGCACAGACATCGGCAGAGCTCCCCCACATCTCTCTGCAGCCTCTCAGCATGAATGAAGTGTGCGGATGACAGGGACGAATATAACTACTGAGGAGTCCTGTAACTGTGCCTGAAAAGAGGTGACTTTGTAGCTGGGGCTGTGATCCCTGTAACTGACTGCTGGAATAGATTACCCAGCCAAAGCAAAGGCAGATCTCAAGCTGCCCAAGCCTAGAGATGATAAAAGTTTTGCTGGTATCAGTAGCACTTTTCCCTCTAATTTGTCTCCGGTGTCCTCAGATGGCTCAGACCTATAATGTAGTTGTCCCTTCTCCAACTCTCTCAGTTTCAGCCCACCCTTGTTTCCACACCAGCCTCCTCTTGCAGGCTGCTGGGTCACCTATTGCTATATGAGCAGTGCCGAAACCGTCCTCCCCGCTCCGGGTCAGTCAGCTCCTCTTCCACTCATCATTTGATCATCCCCCTTAGTATTGTCCCTGCTGTCTCTTCCCTTTGCACAGAACTCCTGGTACCATTGCATAACAGCAAGTCCCCGTGCAACTCCTGAGTTCTGTCCATGACTGGTGGGCCTGGACAGAGAAGATCTCATACTTGGTGGCCAAGTTTTCTGAAAAGGTCAGGTTCCTTTAGCACTTGAACTAGACTTTAATGACTAAGTAGGGATGGGTTGGGTGGAGAAAGGGAGGTGGGTCCACCAGTCAGAGGAAGCAGCAGGAACAAAGGCACAGAGGTGCAGAAAGGGGATGGAGGTTGAGGAAGGAGTGAGTGCTGCTGAGGACATAGAGCACAGGGCTTATAGGGAAATGGAGGGTGATACATCTGTAGTTATTGTGTCATGAGGAGAAGTCACTCTGGGGGCAAAGCAAGCGAGGCCTGTGAGAGACACTTCTGAGATTAAAGCAGCAAAACTATGAGGAAATGGTTATCGGTGATTAAAGAGAAAGAGGACTTCAGAATGCCCCAGGAGACTATGAAACTGTTTAAATTGAAATTTAACAAAAAAGGGAATACCGCCTACATTGCACCTCCCCCCTCCCCCACATGCTTTAATACTCCAGGTTTAGGGCTGGGAAAGTTAATGCTGAGGCTCTTTGCCTGCCAGAGTCTAGATTGTTCTGCATGGTCAAAGAAGATGCCAGGATTTTGGAAGAAGAACGAATTATCTCCCCATGGAATAGTCATGGATTCTGATATGCTATATGCTGTTTCACCATATCTGGGGAAAATTACAATAAAAACCTTTTCTTTATTCCCCAGGAATTGTCATGGGATATTTAATGTCAATTAGGTCCCCTCATCATGCTGAAGACATCCAGATGTCCACTGGGCCTGACATGGGCTCCTCACATGGTCAATATTTATGAAGTCAGGCCAAGTTGTCCAGCTGCATTGGCAATGAAGGGCCAGGCTGGAGTCCATTGCATCAGGGTCCTTTGTGCCAGGGCTCTTGTCCTGTCTACAGGGGTCTGCTGGCAAGAAGCATCTCCAAACACTCAGTAGCAGGGTTGTAAATTTCAGTGAGGCTATTCAATATTCATGTAATTACCCCGGAAAGCACGTTTGACATTTCATAAATACAGCAGAATATTTAGCATTTGTCTCTCCCTCTCTGCTACCTAAGCATACATAGAAAAATAATCCCAAGGGCCCCTGCTGTCTGAAATGGCAACAGTTATTGAATCCATAAATTTGATGGATCAACGACTTCACTCCTCATCCCTTTCATAATTTACAAATGGAAGTGAGACCATGTAAATGAGGTGGCCTGCTGTCCTTCCTCATGCAGCACAACTATTCCTCAGAAAAGGCCTGCCTCCTGCTAGCTCTGCCTGAAGCTCAGTCCTTCATGTTTGGGCATCTTCCCCAAATTGGGCCGCACAGACCTCAGGCCGCGGCACAGGACCTGAGCATGGAGGCCTCAGATGCCCAGGCAGCGATAGGTGGTGCTGACTGCAGATTCGTGCTCCAGCCTCAGAGCCACTGAACACGAATTCAATTTCCCAAGGACTCTGGGGCACTGCAGATAGATTGAGAGGTCTCTGGTGCCTTGCACGTAGCCCTCCCCACCCTCCCACTGCCCTCACAGGCTCAGGAATAAAAACTGCAGCTGTGCAGCAGCTTACCTGACAGCACGAGAAAAACCCCTTGCACTAACCAAGCCCAGACTTCCATGAGCCAGTGCTGAGGACGGAGCTTCTGTGTGAGAAAAGCCCACCTCACCATTGCCCAGCAGTGCCCAGCAGTGCCCCAAACGCAGCCTGGCTCTTCGTGCCAGGCTGGGGAAGGACCCAGTTCCTCTCCCAGACAGGGAAGTGGTATCTGTCCTCCACGCCTGGCAAGAGAGGACGACCTTCTCCGTCATCAGAAGGCTAATGAAGATGACAAAGTGCATGTCCACAGCTTAGGTGTTTTTCCCCAAAGAAGTAACGGAAGTTGTTTTCCATGCATGAGACAGTAAGGTCAGCGTACCAGAGAGTTACTTCAGAGCCATGTAGCAAATTATCTTGACTTAGTATTAGAGATGAATTCTTACTATGTAAAATGTGTCTAATATTGTAGTGCATCTGAGAATAAGATTATGTGTATTCTTGTATGTGCATGTTTAAGTACATAAATATGTGCATATGAATGAGTGTGAATGTTAATGTTATCCATGGATGCATATAAAATCACTGTTTGTAGTGATATTTATGGCTGTGTTTGTGTTTGTACATATGCAAAGATATATATGTGTGTAAAAATTCAGGCATGCACATGAGTGAATTTGTGCATATGTGGGTCTATGTACATGGAATTTAATAATAGTTTATACTTCGCTTAAATTTATCCATAGCTAAATATGTGACAGGCACTGTTTTTTACAGATATGATCTCAGGTTTTTCTCATATCACCTTTGAAAGTCTATAATTAATTTCTTTTTACTGATGCAAAAAGTGAGCATCAGAGAAATAGAATGGTTTGTCCAGGATCACACTGATAACGAAAGGCAAAGTTGGGATTAAATCCCTGATCTGACACACTGTAGATAGATCCAGTGCTCATAATGGAATATATATGTATACACAGGCATGTTGTGTAGGGATGTTCGTGTGAGGGAAGGGTAGATGCATGCACATGTGAATGAAAGGGTTCCCTTGCACAGTGGTCTCTGTGCACAGAGAGGCCTTGCTGACTGCATGCAGCAGGATTCACCTGCACACCCCTGTAGTCTAAGCCACCTCCTTTAATTAATCCATTTATTTTCTAAAAGCCCATCTTTCACCAAGCTGTCTCTTCACAGGGTGACCATCTATCTGTGGCCCCTGGGCCCTTTTAAGTGCTGCTGCTGCAGCAGCAGAAGCAATAAGCAAACGTAGGACCAGCCACTCTGGCAGGGCCACCTTGACTCGTCTATCACATTCCAGGGACCTGCCAAGCCAGGGGTTAGATCTGGGGTACTGAGGAGTGAGCTCTGGCAAAAGTGTAGGCCGGTCCTCTGGCTCCTGAAGAAAGTGGGCACCTCCAGGCTGAACTGTGGTTGTAAGGCTCTCAGAGAGTCACTGATTAGAAACTTGGGTCTTCTGCCCAAAGTGGCTGATAGAAGGAAGTGCGATCAGAGAAGTGTCTGGCATGAGGACATACAAGCATCATGTTCCAAAAGCCAGCATCCTTTCCTTCTGCAGAGATCTTGTAAACTGCAGCAAAGCTGCCCAACAGACAGGTGGGTATTTTCCTGTTAATCTTTTTCTGAAATTGGTACATTTTGTATGTGTGAGTCCACTTCTGGCCTGCATCTCCCTTTCTCCTGCATCTCCCATCTCCACCTGCGGTGGGAGACCCATGTTGGCACCATGCAGCCTGCCTCGACTCCCAGAAGCAGATGATTGGAGGGAAGGGAGACTTATAACCCAGCAGCCAACCCACTGTGACAAACCAGTGAGATTCGGGCTCCCAGGAATCTACACTGAGGGGTGTGTGTGTTGGGGGAGGGGTCTTGCTGGCCTTTGTAGCATGTTTGAATGGAGACCCCAGCTAGAGCAAGGCTGAGATGTCCCTGGGCACGCTGGGATGAAGGAAATTGTTTGTACTAAAGAAAATGCAGTTGGAAGGAACAGAATCAAGAGACCATGTCATCCCTGGGGGACAGGCAGTGAACTTGATTCTTGACTTTTATTTCTTTGTTTCTTTTTTCCAGATTTGGCTGTAGCTCCTCATCTCAGATTCCTTGAGGTGATTGCTGTGTCCTTCCAAGACTGTCCCTTTTTCTCATGATATTCTAGGTGGGTTCTGTTCCTTGATTCTCAGTGACGTCCAAATACAAAATGCTCAGCTGTTTTTGAGGTCCTGAGAGTTCTAGAACATTCCTAGCACCCTCTTCCACTGTTGGTGAAGACGCACCAATTCTGCCATCCCCATGATCTAGTCCCATCTAGTTTACACTTAGTGAAAAAGGCTGTAGAAAAAGCCAGAAGGTTAGGATACCCTAGTATCACCAAGCAAGAAAAACAGCCATGAAGATGTATTTATACTTAGAGCTCCCAAATTCGAAATATCTCAAAATCAGCCATCCTTATTTCTCCTGAAGATGCAATATCTGCACTTTTGTATTCTAGAAAGACCTCGTGCATGCAAATGTCATGAATGACATAGGACGTACTTGTGTAGCAGAGAGTGACAGCTGGCCCTCCCTGTTCTTTAATATTTAAATAAAATTGGTTCAACAGTGCATGCTTTTTCTGTTCTGAAGTTTAATATTTCCCCATATCTTTCATGACTTCCATGTTTATGTCACCTAGTTGCTGCTCTCTGTCTTTATCAGTGGTTTGCTTATCTCTGTCCTGGAACCCAGCCGCATCTCTTGATTTCTTGCAAACACCATTCCCGCAGGCCTTTTGGTTGCGCGGCCACTTTTCCTGACAAGGCTCCATCACACAGCAAACAACCTAAAAGTGAGCAGCCTCACAGGCCCGGTGGCCCCTTCCCCTCACCCTCTCACCTGGCTCTGCTCAGCCCTGCATCTCCTCCTCTCCCACCCAGTCTTCCCCCAATTCCTCTAGACACAGACATCTAGCGCTCCTCGATGGATCCCCAACGCACTCAGACAACCCCCGCGGGGCCTCCAATCATTTTCAAAGGCCCATTAAGGCTTGTTTTTAAACAAGCACAATTCTTTCCCTGAGTGAAATTCGCTCCCAACATCCAAAATAGCAGTATTTCCCTCCCCCTTACACAGTGACGGAAGGAAACAGGATTCTCTCGAAGAGCTCAGAGCCCTCCTTCTGTCCCTTATCTCTCCAGCTCTGTCCCCTGACACCTCTCTCCTGACAGCCCACCTGCCCACCTGCTTAGCTTCCCCACACTCTCCATAATGAAAAGTAGGCCTGGAATGGCCTGGCTCCTTCCCACAGGCTTTTCCTTCTGCCTGGAATACCAGACCTTTTCAACTGTCAAATTTCCCCTCATCCTTTTAAGCTCTGCTCAAATATCGCCTTCTCTGAGACTTCTCCCCAACTCCCTGGACCAAGGAGGAATTAGACACTGCTGTCCCCGGGCTCCCTCAGACCTTCGTTTTCATTGCAGGAAAAATTGCCTCTGTGTGTCATAACATACCCATCTACTGTCATCGTCCCCTTTCCAGCTTGGAACCAGGTCTCTTCCCTCCCCGTTATCTCTGTCATTGCAGCTGACAAATAATTACTGCTCTGAAAGTGCAATATCAATGGATGTATAAAGGGAAAGCCGGTGACATTTACCTGGTGCTTCCTGTGTGCCAGGCAGTATTCTAAGCATCCTACAAGTACCAACTTGTTTAACTACCTATACGTAGTTTCTCACCACAACACCGTAAGTCAGTAAATAGTATCGGGTGTTTTACATATGTACATGCTGAGGCTCATCAATGTTAAAGAACATATATAGGATCACCAGGTAGAATGTGCTGGAACTGAAACCTGAACCCAACCTAGGCTCCTAACAATTACGCTGGACTCTAAGAAATGAAATTGTGGGGGGAGTGGGGAGGAAGAAGACAGAGGGGTCTTCATGGACCGTGGTTTCTGTTCACTTCATCCTGCAGCAGACATTTACTAAGGGACTGTGCTGATGCTGTGCTAGAATCAAGACACCCCAAGTTACTGTGCTCCAATACAGCTGTGACAGTGCTCTGCCGTCCAGCAGCTTTAGTAGGGATTCCTGACCTGTCCTTCGGCTGTGGTAGAAAGACACACACACATTAATTGCAGCAGGCCTAGAAAAGCTACAAGCCCTTCAGACTAATGAGAGGCCATTGGTTGTTAGAGGAACTTGGAGTATATGCCCTGGACATCCAGACAAGTACCCATAGTACTTGTAGCCAAGGAACAGAAGCACGAGAGCCCGGAACCATGACTGAGGGCCTCTGGCCCTGTTGGACTGGCCAGGTTGGGAGGGACCTAACCCTTTTCCTACTTCAAATTTTTTTTTTCCTTTTTTGTCTTTTTTTCGTGACTGGCAACGGATCGCAACCCTCAGTGCTGCCCCCGTACCGGACCGGGACCAGCAACGGGATCACAACCCTCGGTGCTGCACCCGCACCTCGCCCAGCCAGTGAGCGGGAACCGGTCTGTATGTGGGATCCGAACCCTCGGCGGGAGTGCCACCGCACTCCCAAGTGGCACACTGTAGCAGTGCACCACCGGGCCGGCCCTTTTTTGTTTGTTTGTTTTGTTTTGTTTGTTTGTTTGTTTTAAATTTTTTGAATTGTGTTATTTGCCAAAAGAAGTGTCAGCCTCCTTGCTAAAATCAAACTCTAAAGCCTTCATTAAAAGCTTCCTATATCATAAGCCAATATTGCCATAAGGACAATGAGAGGTGTGTGTAGAGACAGTTTTTCTGAACCCATGAAACGAATGTTTACTGCTCTAATTCATGTTAGGACAGTCTGCAGGGGTGCTCATGAACTCCTTTCATGAATGCATGGGGAGAATATGTGTGTTCACATGACAGCTCACGTAAGAGAGGGATCAGGGTACCACTCTGCATAAAGCTGAGCATGTTTTTGAGTTTTCTCTAAATAGTACTGATAATATTAATGTCTGACTATAAACTGTTACGGGTTAAATGTGTCCCCCAAAAGTTCATGTATTGGAAACTTTACCCCCATTATGTTAAGAGGGCAGGAAAGACAATAATGGTCATTAAGGCAGGGCCTTTCAGAGGTGATTAGATTGTGAGCACTGTGCCCTGGTGGATGGATTGGTCCGTTCGTGGAGTCATGCATGTGGTTCTGACGGTTTTGTAAGGAGGGCAAGTGAGCAGGTGAGCTCTCTTGCTCAGCCCATTCTCGCCACGTGACACCCTGGTCGCCCAGGACTCTATGGAGAGTTCCCACCAAGAAGAAGGTCCTCACCAGATGTGTTCCCTGGATTTTGAACTTCCCAACCTCCAAAACTGGGAGAAATACATTTCATTTCTTTATAAATTACCCAGTTTCAGGTATTCTGTTATAAGCAACAGAAATGGAATAATAAATAGCAGAAAAGTAAATAAATAACAACCATGAATAATTTCTCGCGAGTCTACGGGATGGCTGGCTGGTTGGCTGGTGCCAGCTGGGTCTGCTCATGCATCTGTGGCCAGCTGGCTATCAGTGGGAACTTGCTGGTCTACAGTGACCTCAGCGGGGGTGACTCCGTCCTGCTCTGTGTGGGTTTTCATTTTGTAGCAGGTTAGTCCAGGTTTCTTCTCATGGTGGCAGTAAGAGTTCGAGAGGAAAAGAGGAGGCATGCAAGGCCTCTTAAAGGTTGGAGTGACCACACTGTCACTCTGTCACTTTCTTTTGGCCAAAACAAGCCACCAGGCTAGCCCAGATTCCAGAGGTGGGGAAATAAATGTCATCTCTTGGTGGGAGGAGCTGCAGGCACATGGCAATCAATTATTTCCCTGATCAGTGGGGTGAGGGGTTAACTAACATTGGATGAATATTTCAGACTCAGTATTACCTAGTTATCATTATCCTCCCTTTTATGATGAGGAAACTGAAACTCAGAGAAGTTAAGCAACTTCATCAAAACCAGAGAGCTGGAAAGTGGGGAGCTGAGGTTTGAGGCAAGCTTCACCTGACTCTCAGGTCTGCGCCTTTTCCATTTCACCAAGTGGACCAAGATAGGTCTCCACTGTCTTCTGTAGAGTGTATTGATGTGAAGAAGCAAGTGAGCTTGACTTTGGGTGTTCATGAGGGAGGTGTGGCAGGAGGCAGGATTAGGCAAGAGTGTGGGGAACAGGCAGTTTCCAAAAGAACAGGCTGGCACAGTGGAAAGAAAAATGACTTTGGAATTCTCTTTCCTCTTCTGCAGGAGGATGATGGCAGACCCTCCCTCATGAGGCTGTGTGAAGAATAAATATACTCTGGGCTACCTGGTTTCAGATGTAGGGTCGGCCACTGGCTGGGTGTCTGACCTCAGGCAGGCTGCTCTGCTTCCTTGTGCCTTGGTTTTCTCATCTGCAGAATGGGCATAACAAGCGTCCTTGTCTCTTAGGGTTGTTGTGAAGTTTAAATGAATTAACATCTGCAGACCATTAGAGTGTCTGGCACCTAATAAGTGATATGTAATAATCAATATGCAGATATGCATGTATATCTACAGTACCATAAAGTTAGAAAAGGTAATTCATACAAGGTCAACGTGCTGAGTCCTGTAGAAGGTCTGGCGAAGGGCCAGGCACAAAGTGAACACTTTGTAAATTGCACCTACATCTTTAGGAGCTGAGGGGGGTGACAGTGAAAATAGACCTAGCAGCACACCCTGACTTCAGGCTCTGTTTGAAAGTAAGTGCTTCTGCCCAGCTCAGAGGGCAGTGATGGAGGTGGGTTCCAAAGCCATTTAGTGTTGAAGTCCTTGGAGATATTTTGCTCCTCTGAGGGATATGTTTGTTTTGCTCCTTGCACATGCACAGCTCAGGGGATTGTTCATACGTAGTTGTTGAAACTAGGGGGGAAAGTATTATCAGAAAGAAAACTATTAATTTCACATTCATTCATACATACATACATACATATGCACATGTACATACCCATATACACATACCTACACACACAGAGGCACACACAGACACACAGACATACAGCACATACATAAATACACAGACACACATGCATTCACACACATATGCACACAGACACACATGCATTCACACACATTTCTAAGTGGGTAGTTGGTGGTATTTGAGGAGGAAATACACTGAAAGAAATTAATGTCATGGGCTGAATTGTGTCCCACAAATTTGTATGTCGAATCCTAACACCCAGTAGCTCAGAATGTGACTATATTTGGAGATGGGGAATTTAAAGAGGTCAGTAAGGTAAAATGAGGTCATATGGGTGGGCCCTAATCCAATATGACTTGTGTCCTTGTCAGAGGAGGAGATTAGGACACAGAACAGGCACAGAGAAAAGACCATGTGAAGATGCAGGGACAAGATGAGCCAAGGAGAGAGGCATCAGAAGAAATCAACCCTGCCACCATCCTCTTGGCAGACTTCTGGCCTCCAAATCTGTGAGATAATCAATTTCTGTTGTTTAAACTACCCATTCTGTGATACTTTGTTACAGCGGCCCAAGCAGACTAATACAGTCAATAATTGGCCATTAACCTTATAACAAATTTCAGTAAAAGAATGTGAGACTCCACATCCTCCAGGTCGGGACAGCTGTGAATTCCTGGAAAAGGGGGCAGGGGTCCAGCCCCCAGAGCTGTGGGGAAAGGCTGAGCTGCTAGCACGCTCCCATCCACTCAGCACACGAAGTCCTCCTGACATCACCACTGGCTCCTGGCCGAACCCTTGTTTCTCGAACCTGCCAGTCTGTGCTCATGGTCAGGCTTTGGCCTCAGCCCATTCCGTGGACTTTCCACTGTGGCATCCTGCTCCCCCTGAGCCTGCCTCCCTGCCTTTCTCCCACAGCACCCACACAGAGCTCTCAGGGAGACTCCTGGGTGCTACTCCCTGCTCTCTGCACATTTCCCTACTTTGGGGCTAAAAAAACATACAGAACACAACGAGCATGTCCACTATACCTGCTGTTTCTGCAGGACCATTGGGCTAGTAACTCACTTCACATCAACATGAACAGGTTGACACATCCTAGGTGAATGACCCAGCGGTTTAGAAGATAGGCAGGGTTTGAAAGCAAAGAGCTTACACAAACTGAAGCCTGTGAAACACCCTTGATTATGCTGCTCAGTAGCTCCTGAGAGAGCTAACTTGTCCTTTGGCACCAATACAACCATCCAGGACCCAGGTCCTTCAGCTAACTTGCACTTTGAAAAAATGCCCCCAGGCCTTCTTCAGCAAGCATCTCATGGTTTTTTCAAATGCCGTACATCATGACTCAACTTGTTGCAGCTGCTGAAGGTGAGCCGGGGCTTGCTGAAGTTGAAGAATATAAATAAACTGCTGTACAAGGAATGGACTGCAATGGATGACAAAGAGAGAGTGTGCTGATTTATAGCCAAAATAAAAGTCATCCCTTTTTTTCACCAATTAAAATTGGGAGGTGTTCAATCACACTACAAGCAGCATATCATCTCTTTTCTCATTCCTTCTTAATTTTAAGAGGCTGTAAAATTTGTGATCTCCTTCCCCATCTGCTGTACTCTCACCAGTCTGCTCTCCTGTCTGCAAGAAGGGTCCTGAGTCAATGCAGCCATCTCAATACGGGGAGTAAAGAGAAGGGAGGGTAAAATAGAGGAAGAAAGGAAGTCAAGCTGAAAAGAAGGAAAATAAGATTAATATGTGCTTCTAATACTTTAGGGGAAAAAAACTATATTACCCAAGATGGTAATGTTAGGCCCCAAGTCTATCATAACTGTCATATTTGTAAAGATTTGGGGTGGCTGCCTCTATGGATCATGACTGTTCTACGTCCCCACTTCTCTTTTCAGAAGTTCTGGCATGGGAGTCAGGCATACCTGAGTTTAAAATCCTTGATCTGTCACTTATTAGCTGGTTTATCTTAGAAAAGTCGTCCAGCATCTCTGGGCTGTTCTTCCCAGCTGTAACATGTGGCTCACACACCACCCTTAGAGGTTAGCCATGGGGTTTCATTGGGATTAAAGGAACAAACAGTCTGACCCAGAGGATGCAGCAAAGATGAACCCACGCTGACACTGGTCAGTCGTCCCTGACCCCAGATTTCCTGTACATCTGCAGAGAGAGAAAACACAGGGCCTGAGGAGGTCCCCCCACATCGCACCTCCCGCCCCTCCTCCCACTCCTCATGGCGTTGGAGCCCACTGTGCACAGGCACCGAGCTGCTCCCCTGTGTCGTGGGCTGCATTGGGAATGTGCATTCCTTCACACTTTGCTCTATCACAGAACCCCTCAAGACACTGGTGGGGGCTTTGGATGCTTACCTCAGGAATAAATGAATGTGATGGCATCTCATAACTGTGTGCATGCAATTTTGGTGTCACAGGCACCCCATATAAAGCCCATCCTTAAACTTCAGGTAAGGGCCTGGATCTGGAAAGTGGTGGGCATCAAGGAAATCTAGCTCCTGCATCCTCCATTTTTGACATCAAAACTCATGCTTCCATGGCAGCAATGTGCCATCAGCCAGCATCCACCCCAACCACACCCCATGATCGAACTGTCAGTCCTCACCCCAGGACATGAGTGCTAATGTCACATGGGGTTTGGCAAGGATGACTTCCTATCTCCATCAGCCAGGCCTGTGTGCAGCCTCCTGCCTGGGGTGCAGGTGAAGGAGGGTTCCCAGAGGGTCTCACATGCTCTCTCTTTTGCTTACTCAGCAGTTTATCAACTAGTCAGGGAAAATGCAAAGTGACTATCTTATTTTTGGTGACTATTACATTTAAACTCCACAACAGTCCAAAGGGAGGTTGTCATCCTTTTTTATCAGGTTATGGATGTGGGAGTCTGGGAGAGGATGTGATTTGTTCTAAGGAGCTCTCAGCTAGAAATAAGAAGGAGTTTTTTGGAAACTGGGGCAAAGATCACCCTTACTGTGAACTTGCAAGGAGCATGGCTGTATTCTGTTTATGCCAAAGTTTTATGGAATGTGGAATTTAAAGGTGCTGACCCAGAGTATTTGGCAGAACAAATTCCTAAGCAGCAAAGCATTAAGGAAGCTGCATGGCTACTTGCAACAGCCTACTCTGAGTTGCAGTGGCAAAGGCATGACATAAAGCCAGAATTTAAAAGGGAAGCAGAGTGTTCAGATTTGGAAAATTTGCAGCCTGGCCAGGTGGTAGAGAAGCAGAGAGCATTTTTAGAACAATTCAGTGGTGCAGCCCAGTGACTGTTTGCTACGGACAGGGCGTGAGGAGCTCTCTCTCTCTCTTTCTCTTTCTCTGCTCTGCCATTCTCACTAAGTGACACCCTGCTTTGCTGTAGTCAGCTCACTAGATGTGTTCCCTGGACTGTGGACTCCCCAGCCTCTGAAACTGTAAGCAATAAATTTCATTTTCTTAAAAATCACCTAGTTCCAGGTATTTTGTGATAAGCAACAGAAACACACTAATAACAATCTGAGAGAGGATGTGACTTGATAAAGGTGACATCAGTAGGGAGAGGAGTCAGGAAACAAATCCATGCCCAGAGCCTGTGCTTTAATATTCCAGTGTGGTGTAGCCAAATCCAGACTGGTGCATGTTCTGAGACTCAACAGCCTAACAATAAAATCAGGATGCTAACTAAGGAGAAGAAGAGAGCAATCCATCCTCACGAGTGGTTTCTTGAGGATCCAAGACACATTCAGAGGGGCCGGTGTTAAGGGAAGATGTGTGGGGCCTCACTGACTATGAAGACTCTAAAAGCAAGAATCTGAATGAATAAAACTGAGAGGAACCATGAGAAATCTCAATAAATTTTATCAACCACCTTATACTCACTGCCTGTCCTAGTTCAATCATCCAAGGGCTGTTATGTGACTTCGTTCAAGTCAGGCCTGTGCAGGTGCTAGGGACGGAAAGATGAATAATGCTTGGCCCTGGTCCCAAAAGAAGTTATATGGTAGAAAGAGGAAGTACCGATGCAAAGTCACAACGAGGTGTGTGTAAAGTGCTGCAGGGCAGTGAAGAGAACAGGTAAGCACGCCTAGAAGTAATAAAAATCCCCTGCAAGCTGCTGATGTAACAGCTGGCTATTGAAAACAATGTAGCTGCTTGTCATGCAGAAAAGAAAAAGGAAGGCATCTCAAGCAAAGGAAAGAGCACAAAAGTGACTAGCTTATGTATTAGTAACAGCAACCTCTGAATGTTTGTGGCTTAACACAACAAAGATTTACATCAGTTTCCTTCACATGCTCAACAAGGGTCTGTGGAGGGGTTGGGAGTATAGATGCTGCTCCACACTGTGACCAAGGGACCTAGGGTGAGTGGGTCACCTCCAAGGTCGTCAGGCAGGTGAAAGGCTGCATTCAGGAGGAACACTGGCTGTTAATAACTCAGCCCAGATGTGACACACTTTATTCCCATTCCTATTTCATTGGCTAGAACTAGTCATTGGATGCCACCTAAATGCAAGAGCACTGGAAAGTGCTTTCCTCTAAGTATTCAACAAGGAGCTGAGACAGATATAAGTGAGCACTGCTGTCCCTTCCACAGTGTGGACTTGTGGGATCACAGCCATATGCTCTGAGCTTACCAAGACAGGGTGCACTGAAGAAATGCTCTGGGACCATTTTTGTCTCTACTTTCTGTAAATCAATTTGCCCTGATAATTAATTAGGGAAGGATCATACATGTTTGTATAAGAAATGAACAAAAACTAAATATTCTCTTTTGTGTTCCCAGACCCTCGGAAGATCAAGAAAATAGTGTACTTCCAAACCTGCCCCATGTGGAGAAGGGTGTGCAGCACAAATGAAAGGAATCAGCCTATTTTGAAAATATCTTTAAGGAAAATTTGGTAACAGCTTGGAGACCTGGTTTTTAAACTCAGTAGCTCTGACCAACTGTCTGGAAATCATCTTAGCTTCTCTGAATTCTGCCACTAGTGTCTCAAACTGGCATCTTTCACTACGCCATGAGGCAGGAGTGTCTCTGAGTCACCTCCCGGCAGTAACTGGGTCTCCACAGCCCTGCAGACCTGCCTCTCTCATTCCACAAACTACCATCACTCACTGTTTCTCCTGGTTTCTGTGGAATAGCCCGGTGCCTCCTAAACTCAGAGCTTTGTTCTCTCACTCCCATTACTCTAAGATGCACATGCTCTCTCCTGGCCTGAACGTCTTTGTAGTCTTAGCCTCACATCTCAGGGCATTTTTCATCCTTCCTTTCTGCACAGTCTATTCTTTCTCTTGCTGTAGCTTTTCTTTCCAGCTTCTGCCCCTCAGCTCAAGAGTGGCACCGTGGGGAAAACACACCTTGCAACTGCCCAGCCCCAGCTCTAAGCAACTCCTCCCTGAATTGCTGAGGGAAACTCCCAACTCGCCTCTTCACCCTCAGCCATGTATCTAGGCTGGAAAGAAAGCCAGGGAACACAGGAGCTTCAGAGTCACCCTGAGTCCTAGGTATTTGACTTCTTTGGGCCTCTCTATCTCCAAAACAGAACAGTTACTAGACCCACCTCATTCAGTTGTTGTGACTACTAAATGCAATAACGTGGAGCACTGAGCAGCTTTCCTGCCCAAGTGCAAGCGTTCCATATATTTTACCTGTCACTATCATCTTCATCATCATCGCATTGCAGACCCCTATGCTCAGAACTGGCTCAGCTTCCCCTGGTAACTGGCTAGAGAACATCCTGGATCTCATAGCTTCATGCACCACAGCTCTAGGAAAGAGCTGTTCTTGCTCCAAGCTCCTGCCCACAGGACCCACACTGGCACATCAGCCCCTGAAACTGACCATCGTGCTAGGCACTGTCACAGCTCATAACAATGGTTGGCCACTGGATTGCACAATATGGCACAGAGGGCCATTCCTGGGAAATCGGAAATCCCATGTCCAAGAGTGAAGGTGAGATTGAGAAGTGGGAGGGGCAAGCAGGTACCAGTGAGGAGGTCTAAGTGCTCAGACGCAGTACAGCCGAGATGACTGCACAGACCTCCACAGCATCCACTCTCGTGGCATGACGTGTTATCTCAGAGATACAACTAACCTCAGCCCTCAGTCTGCAAAGCTTCCTGGATCCTCTCTAGGATGGGTAAAGCTCCTGGTAAAATGAGACCTGGGGGAAGGTTTTGAATCCGTACAGTGTATTGCTGCATTTGCCACGGACACTGCTCAACAGAGCTGATTTTGTGTGCTTGCTACTTGCCCTGGGTATAGAACATGAACAAGAGAGATGTGGGCCCTGCTCTCACAGCCTTATCCTTCAGCCACAGAGATAAACGATAAACAGGCAAAGACACAAGTAGGTGATAGAGCCTTGGAGAATTATAAACTCTGTAGATAAAATATAACAGGGTATAGGAATACAACAGGCTAGTCAGAAAGGATCTCTCAGAAGGTGGAGGGGGACACATGTGGCCACTGGGAAGATAAAATGCTTGTAACCCAAATCTCATGAGCATGGGACAAGGATGTGGAAGTAGAGATAACCCCCAACCTTTTTGGTAAACAATACCAGATACTTAGGACCTTCCATTACCAGGTGCTTAAGACCTTCCATCACCAGAAGATTAGGACTTTCCGCTGCCAGGGGGAAGGGACATTCCAAAGAGCCCAAAATTCACCCTGTCCCAGGAAGGGAGTATGCTCACCTGATTGCAGGAACAGCATGACACCTCATCTTTGGACACCAAGGGAGGAAAGACAGGGGGTGGACCATTGGTCAATACCTCAGTCTTTCCTTTGCCTGCCAAAAGCTAAAAGCCTACAGTTTTAAAAATTGCTTAAAGTGGGCAATAAATGGCATACAACCCAGCCTGTTACCAAAGCCTGCCTACCAAACTGTATAAAAGATGCTTGAGTTAAGAGCTTGGGGCTGCTCCTGTCCTGAAAATGGGGCAACCTCCAGCATGCCGGAAATAAAAACCTCTTGCTTTTGCATCGATCTCTGCCTCCTGGTCCTTGCGAGATGAGCCTTCCCATCAAGTAAGATTCGTGCTTTGGGCTGGTCTTACATTTTGGTGTGTTGTTCAGGAAATGGCTCTCTCCAGGACCCGGAGACTTAGAGAACGGAGGGATTGCTCTAGAGCAGGTACCGCGGTTGTCTCTGTCTGTCTGCGTCTGTCTTTGAGTTTTCTCTGTTGTTTACTGTAATCTGGTTTTGGGTTTCTCGGTGGCTCCAGGACAGAAACACCGATCTGGTTTTGGCTTTTCGGTGGCTCCAAGACAGAATCACTGGTCTGATTTTAGATTTTCTGAGGCTCCAAAGCAGAGCCATCTGTGTGGTCAGTGGCTAGGTAGACATACCATCATGCCACAGCCACAGGAGTCCTGGAAGATGCTCCAGACTACTCTGTAGGAGTTGAATGGTTCGCCTCCATGGGAAGATCTCTAAGAAAGAGACCCCTCCTGAGTTCTTCTGATAATCTGGTTGTAGCACTCGTGGCAAGAGTGTATCAGTGTTTTGTTTCTTGTCTGTCTGATTGCATGTGTGTGGGGACTGACGACTTTCTGGGGCGACATGAGACAAACTGTCTCAGCTCCTTTGAATCTGACTCTGTAATACTGGACTGACGTGAAAGCCAGGGCTAATAATTTGTCTGTCTGTTTGGGTTTGAGTAACTAAGTTTGTGCCTTTTGGTCATTAAAAACCTGATGACTGAAAGAATTTATTTTTTCTCAGTTTCTCCTGGCAAGCTTGAAAAACTGGACAGTGTAATTAGCTAAGTCTCTGGACAAAATTTTTCTATCTGTGCACAGAGTTCTGCAAGTGTTGTAAGAAATACTCACGGTCTATGACATTTCAGCCAAGATAAAGAAAAACTTGTTAGAAAAATCAAGGCCACTTGGAAATTCTGTTTTTCTTATACAATGCAGCCAGTTCTAGCTAAATGTGAGCAACTAAAAAAGGTTAAAAAAAGGCTTTTTAAAAAATCACACTGCTATGAGAAATGTTTTTGGAATTATCTGCTTGGGTTTTCTGGTCAAACAGGATTACATTTGTCTTTGCTAGAGGTTTTAGGGTTAAAGTTATAAGCCCACCTAAAACAGTATGATCTTTGATCATGGGATTTTCAGATAAATGAGGTTAATTTAGTATTGTTGGTGAAAAAGAAAATCAGTATGCAGGAAAAGAAAATACTTTATT
>NW_007734254.1:0-17131 GCF_000696425.1 Galeopterus variegatus | reverse complement strand
ATGGATGGTGGAAAGACTTGTCAGATCAGCCTCTGACGGATGCTGAAGCCACCTGGTTTACGGACGGCAGCAGTTTCCTGGAGGAAGGAGAACGGAAGGCAGGAGCCGCTATAGTAGATGGCCAGAACCTGATATGGGCACCGGCCTTACCTGCAGGAACGTCTGCCCAGAAGGCAGAACTCATTGCCCTCACGAAAGCCCTTGAACTAGGAGAGGGCAAAAGAATCAACATCCATACGGACAGCAGGTATGCCTTTGCCACTGCCCATGTGCACGGTGCTATTTGTCAACAATGGGGTCTGCTGACCTCTGGAGGGAAAGAAATCAAAAACAAGGCAGAGATCGTAGCCCTGCTGGAGGCCCTTCACCGACCACTAAAAGTGAGTATTACACACTGTCCGGGCCACCAGAAAGGGGATTCCCCCATCGCCAGGGGAAACAACTTGGCCGATTCAGAGGCAAGGGCGGCAGCCCATGGGTCCTCGTCTATTTTGTTGTTTAACGTCCCTGAGCCAGAAAAGCCCAAGTTAAAATACTCAGCTGAGGATGTAGCAGTGATCTCAAGGGACTCTAATAACTACTTTGATCAGGAAACAGGGAGTTGGCATGCAGCATCAGGCAAGCCTATCTTGCCACAAGAACAAGCCGGTGCCATGATCGAACAAATGCACCAATGGACTCATCTGGGAGTAAACAAATTGGTCCAGACTGCCCTAAAAACAAGATATCACATCATAGGGCTGAGACAGTTAGCAGAACAGATAGTTAAAAGCTGTGTGCCTTGTCAAAAAGTAAATGTCTGTAAGAATACAGCGGGCCCTGGTAAAAGACTCAGAGGAGACAGACCAGGGATATATTGGGAAGTAGACTTTACAGAGATCAAGCCAGGTAAATATGGTTACAAGCATCTCCCAGTTTTTGTAGACACCCTCTCTGAATGGGTAGAAGCATTCCCAGCAAAGCAGGAAACAGCCACCGTCGTGGTCAAGAAAATCCTGGAAGAAATCTTCCCATGCTTCGGGGAACCCAAGGTAATTGGGTCTGACAATGGGCCCGCCTTCATTGCCAAGGTAAGCCAGGGAGTGGCCAGATACCTAGGGGTCAATTAAAAATTACATTGTATCTACAGACCCCAGAGTTCAGGGCAGATAGAAAGGATGAACAGAACTCTAAAAGAGGCCCTGACTAAATTAACCATGGAGACTGGCGTAGACTGGCTCATTTCCAGAGATGCTGATACGTAATAACTTCGTATAGCATACATCATACGAAGTTATACGATGTTTAGAGCTAGGAACACCCCCTCCCGGTTCAACCTGACCCCCTTTGAGATTCCCTATGGTGCCCCTGCCCCCTTGACTTTACTGGGGGATGCCTTTAAACCCACTTGCCACAGTAACAGTGACTTATATGCCAGGTTAAAAGGACTCCAAGCTGTACAGAAAATAGTTTGGACACAGCTGGCAGCTGCTTATGAGCCTGGGACCCCCAAAGTTTCTCACCAGTTCGAGGTTGGGGATACTGTATGGTGACACCGCTCCCAATCTCTGGAACCCTGTTGGAAGGGAACTTGCTTGATGCTCCTGATGACGCCAATGGCTGTGAAGGTAGATGGGATCTCTGCTTGGAGCCTGCACCACCAGAGGACCAAGGATCAAAAGATGCCACCTGGAAAGTCCAAGGTTCCAAGGAGCACCCCTTAAGCCTGAAAATTGTTCGGACAGTCTAAGTGTTGTAAGATGAAAACTTTCTTACTTTTCTTATGCCTAAAGATCTTTTCCTGGGGCCCAGGAGCTAGCAGTCCACATACCCCTTCCTCACACAGCCAGCTGTGCAACCGGACTCTTAACATGAACAAGTGGTCTGGTGACACATATGTATTGCCCCCTCCAGAAAGATGGTGGGCCTGCGCTACTGGGGTCATGCCCTGTGTTAGCTTACAGGTCCTAAACGAGACCCAAGATTTCTGTGTCTTGGTTTGGTCATTGCCTTGGCTTGTTTACCATCCTTGTGAAAAACTATTATCATACTGGGATAAAAATAACGGGGACTACTGAACCAGAAGGGAGCCCCTAGGTACCATGCTTTCTGTCCTCTTAGGCTTAAGATTGGAAACAGCTGGGGCAGATATAAGAGCTTCAGCTCTGGCTATTCAATATCAGGAATTAAACCAACAGAAAGCAGTATTTCATGATTGAAATACGCACAAGAAAAAAAAACGGGGGAATGTGGGAGTAGAGATAACCCCCAACCTTTTTGGTAAACAGTACCAGATACTTAGGACCTTCTATTATTAGGTGCTTGAGACCTTCCTTCACCAGAAGATTAGGACTTTCCGCTGCCAGGGGGAAGGGACTTTCCAAAGAGCCCAAAGTTCACCCTGTCCCAGGAAGGGAGTATGCTCACCTGATTGCAGGAACAGCATGACACCTTAACTTTGGACACCAAGGGAGGAAAGATGGGGGGGTTGACCATTGGTCAATACCTCAGTCCTTCCTTTGCCCACCAAAAGCTAAAAGCCCAATGGTTTTAAAAATTGCTTAAAGTGGCCAATAAACAGCGCACAACCCAGCCTGTTACCAAAGCCTGCCTACCAAACTGTATAAAAGATGCTTGAGTTAAGAGCTCGGGGCCGCTCCTGTCCTGAAAATGGGGCGACCTCCAGCATGCCAGAAATAAAAACCTCTTACTTTTGCATCGATCTCTGCCTCCTGGTTTTTGCAAGATGAGCCTTCCCATCAAGTAAGATTCATGCTTTGGGCTGGTCTTACAAAGGACACACAAAGCAGAGTAGTGTAGAAGGGGACAGGGTGCTGGCATACTACTACATACGAGCTCAACTAACGATGGGTGTGATTATGTTAGAACTTCTTGGGTGTTATCAAGGGTGGCAGAGCCTCTGGACTCAGGGAAAGAAGAGCCAGATGATAAGCTAAACTGAAGGCACCTCTCCCCAGGGGAGGGCCCTTTAAGCATGCTGCCACCAGCTATCCCCTGCATTCAGAGCTGCTGCCACTGCCACATCTGCTGCTGTCAAAGCTGCCTGATTTCATGTGCATGGGGCTGGCTCAGAACCAAGAGCCCTTCTCACATTCATGCACAGCGGCTTATTTTGTTCTCCTGTCAGGTCATAAATAAAGGAGCATTGATCTCAGAAAATGGGCATCTCTGGCTTTGGTGTGAGAAAAGTGCCTGAGGATAGATGATTGTCACTGCACAGGATAACTGAGAATAGAGCAGTGCGACTACCACAGTGGGCCAAGGAGGGCTCTGGAGAGACAGCTGGTGGCCTCAGGTGTGTTCCCAGAAGCTACATGAAAACAGCCAGGCCAGAACATCTGGTGAGGTCAGAACTGAGTCCAGGTACATCAGAGCCTTTGTTCTTCTTGACTAATTGTGCTCCTGCTGGTGTCACTGATCACAGAGCAGGTGCCTGGGCCACGGGGCACAGGAAGCACAGGTTAACAAGGGCACATTCACGTGCAAGCACAAGAAAACAGATTAGGAAAGGCCAGAAGGCAGCCCACCTGGCCTTCAACCTCTTCTCTCAGTGCCTTTCCAGGATCTGGAAGAAGTTTTCCTGTGTTCCTGTTGTCTGAATCACAGGCGGCTCTGAGGGCAGGGATCCTCTGGAATGCCTGGCTGAGATTCCAGGGAAGGGATTCTTAAAAGTCTATACCAACATTTATGGCCCAGTGTGATTATTTTCTGGGAAAAAAAGGCTCACAAATTTCATTTTATTCTCAAAAGGGCCTATGACCCCAAATAACTTCGAGACATAGCTCTGACAGCCTCACTGAACCACCTCTCACAGGAGGAACCTTTCTACTGAAAGGACATGAAGGGAAGGGGGTCCCGGCACTGTGTTAGCTGCTTCATACCCAGTATCTAATGCGATTGCTCCCATTAAGCTACAAGGCTGCCTCAGTTTCCCCAATTTACAGGTAAGGAAATCAAAGTGCCAAGTAGTTGAGCAGGTTGCCTAGGATGGACACACACCATGACAGACTGAGACCCAGGGCTGTTGGATTCCAAACTATGCTTTTCCCACCTAATCACAGTGATTCTTTCAAGTAACCAGCACAGTGAAGTTGGACCTCAGAGCAGACCACATCAACACACCAGGTCCTGACAGGCCACCCCCAAGCCTACGTGCACTCTGAAACAACTTTTCCAGAGCAGCATTATGAATTCAACTCAACCCCCTCTTTCATCAAGCCAGAAGAGAGAACTCCTAATGGCCCCAAGAGAAGGGCTTCCAGGGAACAAAGAATTCCATGGCAGATTCTTCTTTTGAAGCTTCTGTGATTAAAATCTCACAATCAGGTGGGGGTCTGGGCTGGCCTCTCCTTAAAGGCTTCTTCCAGCCCTGAGCTTCCAAGTTGGGTTGTCACTAATTGTGGATTCTTTTGGATCCCATAAGTGCCTAGATGGATCAGTGAATCATATTCCTGCTGGCATAAGATTTCAGCAAAGGAAACCTAAGAGCATAGCTTTCATCCCATTGAAATCCCCATTTCACAGATGAGAGAATTGGGACACAATTGTCTAGCAACCTTTCTGACATTACACCTTTTCTTGGTGCCTGCACTGAGCCAAGATGGGAGTGAGATCCAGCTTCAACTTGTCCGGTGGGAAGGGCTTCTTCATTTTTGTGTACTTCACCTTCTCAGCGTTTCTCAGCTCTGGGTCAAGCCTAGACTGTCTTGTCTCACAGTTCAGGTATTTTTTCTGCACCTATAACAAGGCACTGTGAAAAGAGCATGGCTTTGAAGTCAGATCAGTCCGAACTGAATTCATCTCTGCCCAGGCTGATTATATGACCTTGGGTAAATGTCTTAACTTCTCTGAGCCTCCGTTTGTTCCTACAGAAAACAGGAGAAATAATATCCATTTTACAGGGTAGTGGTGGGGATTCAATGAGATTGAGCATGTGGATCACCCAGACAGTGCTCAATGTGTGGTCAGTGTCTCTTATGATATTCTGGCGTTGACCGTGACTGTGGCTGAGCCAGCAGGGCCAGCCTGGATGGAGTCAGAGGCGCAGCGCTGCCGGCCCCAGGTGGAATCCCTGCCCTTGCGCTGCTCACGTGCTCTTCCCCTTCCCAGTTGCTCTCTAAGAGGAGCCAATTTCACACTTCCAGATAGATCCACACTCCAAATTGTGTTTGTTTTAAAATAATGAATAGTGGCATTATTATCCCCAGCGCTCCCTGGGGCACTCTGTGCTGAAGGTATTCCTTTCGCATTAGCAGAGCTTTGAGGCAGCAGATAAATGGGCCAGTGCCTGAGCTCAAGTGCACTGAAGAAAGGAAGGCCCACCCTGCTTGCCTCCCACCTCTCTTGATGAAACCTTCCCAGGAGGCTGCCAGCAAGGATTCTGATCCTTGGAGAAGCAGTCAAATGTTTCAGCAGGTTCCAGGAGCTCTGGGCAGACAGAAAAGGAGGGAAGAGCCAGGTCTCTGTCTTCCCTCTGCCTCTCCCTGACTCTCAGGTCACAGCCCACAGTGGTGGAGCTAGGGAGGAAGCCAGAAAGCAACTGCAGGCGTGGCAAGGGGCATCTTGCCTAAAACAAACCAACAAAAAAGCTGCCTGTGCATAGAACACCAGATAAGCTCAAGCTGCTCAAATAAGAAGATGTGGCCATTTCCAGGGATGTCAGCAATACAGTCCCTGCTCAGAGAAATCACAAGCCAGGGGAGTCCTGGTGCAGCCAAATCACTTTTCCTTCTGTGACCTCAAAGAAGAAGCTACATCTCTTTGCACCCCGATAGGGAGGACAAGGCAAGACTTGCCATAAGGCTTCTGTTGCTCTTAGGAGAGGAAATCAAGGGTCCTCTTTCTGCTTCCCTGTCCTGCCCCTTGGGTGGGTGAGAGTGGACAGGCCTGAGTGTGTGTGCAGTCATGTGCTGAGTTAAGGGCTAGCCAACATGTCTGTTTTGGATCTTCTCTTCCATGCTGCGAGGAGGGACATGGTTAGGACAGCTCTGAGCCCATCGAGAGGTTGGCAGTACAGGAAAACAATACACTGGTGCCTCAGAGGGTACAGGGGCTTCCAGTGCAGACTTTGGATGTTCTGTTTCAAATGCAATCACACACTCAGTCATAGAGCTAACTTGATGAACAGAAGAAAGGAGACACCCATCACCCAACTTCACACGTGTTCCTGCTCCTGCACCACCATCCTGTAACGTTCTCTACGTGAGTATTTTTTTAAATTCTGAGATTATATTGCGCAATTTTATATTCACATTATTTTTGTTTAAAGCAAACATGGAATATCTATAATTTTTATGATTTCCAATTTCTTTGTGTTTTTAATATAGCAGGAGCCTCAAAAATAGAAGTCTGTTGGACCTCCTCTTCTCAGTGCTCCCGCGGGAGTGTGCCTCCTCTTCCTTCTCCCAACTCCCTGCACGAGCATTTGTCTCATGGTGCAGATGCCTCCCATCTCTGGCATTCCCCTCTGCTTCTTTCTGCATGTGTGGCCTTCCTAGAACTGTGAGTGAAGTTCTGGGCATACAGTGAGGTTTTCACCTGGGGGTGGTCAGAGCAGGTGACTGCCCGAGGTCATGGATTCTCAGCAGGTCCAGGCCAGCTTTCTGCACTTGTTCACTGGGGTTGGTCAGAGCTGTGTTTGGAACAAAGTGCTACTTTGCCTGGCTTTGTTCTCTGCACACATATTTCCCATGAGGCTCTTGCAGGGAGAGGTGACTTGTCAATAGCATCTATAGCTGATTTGATTATCCCTAGATCCTCTTGCAAAATATTATTAAAAATGTCAGCAGAATGTCTTCAAATACCCACATCTGGCACAGTAATGGCTATAACATCAACATTTTGTATCTATTCAAAATCTGCAGTGAAAGAGCCACCCACCAAGCTGAGAGATTCTGAGGATGCAGAACTGAGCTTTCACTGGTCTCTGCCTTGATTATTGTCTGTCCCGTGTCAGACATCAGCCGATGGAAACAGAGCCGCATCCACCTAATGAGACCCAGGAGCCAGAAGCATTTGGCAAATGACGTGTCCTTGGGCCTCTTGCCTTTAATTTAGTTTTCCTTGGTTGTGGCCCCTGGGCTGTGAGACACTTCTCAATGCCAGTGTCTCGACTCATACACTGAGATGTTTCTGCCTGAGCATCTCCCTCAAGTCTGCAATAGTTGGAGACCAAAGCTGCACCAGGAACCTCCAGCTCCTCAGTCTCAGAAATGAGGTGTGGTCTAGAGACCATTGTGTAATCTTGAGCCCAGGGCTGGCAAAGCACTGGGGGCTGATCTTTACATGTGGGCTTCGGTCCCTGCAGGACTGTCATCTGCCTCTCCATCCTTGCTGAGAATCCCTCACCCTCCAGCCAACTCTGTGGGGTAAAACAAAAAATCCTTTGGATGTAATTTGGGAAGAGAAGGCTGAGCACATTTACCCCTTATAAATGCCTCCTCTCTCCCCGTACCAAACCTCCAGACCTCTTCGTGTTTTGCCCTTGACTGTCGTGCCAGCTTCCTGGAGAAGCAGGAAAGGGGTACATGATGTCCCCACCAGCCTACACCTCCCGCTAGCAGATCCCGGCCCCAGTAGGCACTGTAACAACAACTGCTCTAACTCGGTTGCTCTCAAACTGTGGCCAGCCTCAAAGTCACTGAAGGGCCTGTTAGATCACACATTGCTGGGACCCTCCTTCAGACTGTGATTCCACAGGTCTCCGTGGTTTCTGAGAATCTGCATCTTTTACGAGGTCCCAGGTGACCTGATGCTGCCGGTTCAGGCCCACACTTTGAGAACCACTGTTGAAACTCTCTTCCAGACAGAATCACACTGCACCTCGGAGGCCACTGGGGCTGGGCCGCCTCACTCCGCTCCAGACTTGTTGGGTCGCGCTCATTTCCAGAGATGCTGATATCCCATCGCACCAACTCCCTTGGAAATGCTCTTTCCTTGCCTCAGTGCCATGTCTTTGGACCTGTCCCAACCACTCCTCTCTTCCCCATAAGCAATATGGGCAGTGGCCGAGGCACTCAGGAGGACGAGCAGCTTCCTGTGCCAGGCTGGGCGGGGGCTCTTCCCGGGGAGCCCCTTCTCTACAGTCCTGACTCAGCCAAGAGCTGTGGTTCCACTTGCCCAGTCTGTCTGTTTTACTCACTCAGCAACCTCCAGCCCTGTTTCCCAGAGAAGTTCCCTTTTCTAGACTGCCAATTAGATATCCCCTTCCTCCTTCTATGCAAGACAGAATCAGAACAGCCTCTGGGTAATTTCATCACCTATGGGAAAGCACTGAAGTCTAGGGCAAGAATGAGATTCTGTCACCAAAGTGTATTACTCTTCCACTAGCAATAGACATTTCTGAGTCCAGACAACTGTAGAAAAAAGGGGGTCTGAGCCACGTGTCTGATTCAACTTGATTCCACTGTCCTTTACTGAGCATCTCCATGTGCTGAGCATGGTAGCACCTCAGAGATGCCTGCTCACTATTGCCCCTGAAGTTCTTAAGAATGAGAATAATGACACCTGGCATGACCATTGCTGCAGGGCTCAGCGACATCAGAAAGTCACATAGCCATTTCCCCTCCCCATCACACACGCTTGCTCCCCGCTCTAGGCACTGTGGATCTGGAGAGGAAAGGTAGAACAGGAGCTCAAAGAACAGTGGAAGATTGCAGGTCTCTCAGGGTCCTAGTAGAAAAGAGATGGCACACTCAGAGTGGGTGCTTCCAGGAGAGCTTGATAATAGGGCTACTTGCAAAGATGTGGGCAAGGTTAGGAAAAGCAAAACAAAGGATGGTCAGTGCCCTGTTTGGTTAGTGAGAGCAGAATGAGCCTTCGGCTTCCTTAGGTGTGATGCAGTAAAGAGGGCAGTGAGGGGGGAGTGAGTGGCTAAGAAAACTGTGGCCTTTATAAAGGATGCAGCCAGGCTGCCATGATGCCACTGGAGGGAGATGCCAGAATGAGCAGCTGTCTCCTCCTCATCTCCAGTCTTCTTTTGGGGCTCCTCATTGGACAAACTGAAACCAAAGCCAGGCAAAGGAACCCATCAATGTCATCTATACAGTTCAGCCCCAGGGACACAGAACGGGGGAAGGAAGTGGGTGGAGAGCAGACTTGGAGAGGCAAACGGAAGATGCCCAGCACATTTCCCAAACTGAAACTGTATCAGAGAGGAAGGGAGCCCTGAGGATGGGCATTTAATCCCAGATGGGAAGGTAGGTAGAGGTGGCTAATACAACACATCGTACTACAGAGACCCTAAAACACAACTACTGAACTTGGCGTCCCTAGTAGTCTTTCAAGTGAAAGAAGATGTGGCTACAAACATCAGGAATTACAAGACACAGAACTATAGTAAATGATTTAACTCTCTTGCAACAAGAGCTTCACTCTCATATTCAATATTGGAAAATAGGAGAGGAGCACATTAATGAAGATGGTAGACAGGGAAATATCATAAGGGTTTGGAAGGATGTTGATATTTTCTTTGAGTGTGGAAGGAAGGGGCAACACTTCAATAGGGAGAAGGTCATAACAGGTAGGATGTAGTTTGAACAAAGGCACAAAATCAGAAGAATAAAGGTGCATTCAAGGATTGGTGAATTGCCAAGAATAGTGCAATGTACAGGGGATGTGGGGACCTTTGCATGAAAAATAGACTAGTACCAAACTGAGAAGATTTTGGAATGCAGGGCGTGTTGAGCTGGAGTGACTTGCTCAGTTCAAGATGTGCTGTGGCACCAGCCTCGCCAGATAGCTCAAGTGTAGGACAGATTGGAGGGCACCGTGACTGGATATAGCAGGTCAGTAAAGAGACAAACAGTGAAGAGGGAAAATGATTATGGACAGTGGAAGAGCAGGAGGGGATAGCTGCAAAAGTGTTAGGAGATCAGCACCAAAGCACATGGGCACCTGGACATCAGGGTGAGATGCAGAGGGAGAAACCAATTTGCCTCTGAAATTTCTTGACTTTCTTGATTTCATACCTTTCTATGAAGATATTTATGCAATTCATCATAATTATTTGTGTATCGGCGGGGGGAGTAATTCAGTTGTAGGATCAAGTTGCTGTAGAACATCCAAATCAAAATTCTAAACTTGACAGCTGGAAGTATAGATTTCATGTGGGAAACTACAGTGAGGTGATAGGTCTTTAAAAAGAGTGAAAATTGAGGCAAGGAAGTTACAGTCAGGAACCATTTAGGAGTATGACTTGTCTGCATAAAGCAGCTCTGATTTGGAAATGGCTCTACAGATCGTCTGATGAGTCCAATGATGAATGCTGAGGGGGAAGTGGGGATGGAGGGTTCCCATAGTAAAGAGGGTTCAGAGCTACGTAGTCAGGGTTTCAGCAGCATCACTTGTTAGATATTAAAAGCTCTAAGATAAGAGCAGAGGAAAATGGGTAAGTGTTCCTTGATTACAGGATAAGTGCATGGAGGAACAGACCCTTTCCAGCTTAGCGTCCACTCACCTCTCTGAATCCAGCTCACTGTTTTCTCTCTTTGGGAATGTATTAGTTTCCTATGGCTGCTGTAACAAATCACCACAAACTTCATTACTTAAAACAGAGATTTACCATCTTTCAATTCTGGAGGTCAGAAGTGTGAAAAGGGTCTTAAAGGGCCAAAATTAAGGTGCTGATAGGGCTACGTCCCCTTTGAAGGCTCCAGAGAAGAACCCATTTCTCTGCCTTTTTCAGCTTATTGAGGCTGCTGACATTCCTTGGCTCGTGGCCCCTTTCTTCCATCTTCAAAGCCAACTGACTAATGTCTATTTTTCTCCCTCTGATTGACACTCCTGTCTCCTTTCATTTATAAAGATGCTTGTGATTACATTGGACCTACCTGGATAATCCAGGGTAATCTCCCCCTCTCAAGATCCTTATCTTAATCACATCTGCTAAGTCTTATTTGCAATGTAAGGTAACATATTCACAAACTCTGAGGATTAGGATGTGAACATTTGGGGGGACCATTATTCTGCCTACTGTAGGAAATGCACTTTTCCCTACTTGGAATGCCCTGGAATATTCCAGACATCCTGGAAAATATACCGCAGCTAGCACCTTGTTGGGACTCATTCACTGACACCCCAGGCAAAGTTATCTCCTGTCTCCTCCCAGTCCAGCAGAACAGGACAAGCCTCAGCAGATGACAAGGCCAGCTCTACTGTCACCATGACCTTCCCCTCTGAAAGTGAAAGCAAGAAACGTGGTCAAGTCATTGCCATATGCCCAGGGACCAGCACAGATCATGGTTTTTAGTATGGATAGATAGATAAGAAATAAGAGGAAAAATGAGGCAAAAATGGGGGGGGGGTAAAAAAGAGAGAGAAAAATAAGAAGAAAAGTGAAAATGATGGTTGAGACTATTTGAGCCTTTTCTACATTTTCTTGGTTCAATCCCCCCAAAATGCAGTGTAACAGGTATCACAATTTATATTTTATTCCTGAGCAGATTAGGACTCAGTAAAGAAAATTGCCTTGTTTGAGTCGGAGCTAGGAAGCTGTGGAGCCGCGAGCTGTCTGCAGCCTGCTTGGCCTTTACCAGCATGTCATCAGCCACCATCCCCTGGGTTGCTCCACCCCAGCCACCCTGGACACCTGCTATCTTATGGACACACCAACTCGTTCCCATCACACGGCCTTCACACTTTTGGCTCTCTCTGCCTGGAATAGTCTTCTCTCCACATCATCACATCACTTGGTCCATAGCCATAGGCATCTAATCAAGTGTCACATCTCCAGTAAGGCTTTTGGTGACCTTTTTATAATAGTTCCTTCTCCCAAAACACTCTCAAGCCCCATACTCTAGTCTATTTTTTATCATTACATTTTTCACCAGTGAAATCAAATAATATCCTTCTACCCCCAATACGAAGATACAGGGAGGCAGAGACTTGATCTCTCTTGTGCACTTCTGTGTCCTTAGAGCCTAAAAAAATAGTCTGGCATAGAATAGGTGCTTCTCAATAAATGTTTACTGAATGAACTTGTGAATGAATGACTGAGGTATGAAATACAGTAACAATAAAGAAATGTTGAGAGGGCAAGTTTCCAGGAAACACAAGCAGGGAGGGAAACTATTAGAGATAAGTCAGCATTTGGGCTGATTCTCAAAGTAAGAGTAAAGATGAATATCTCATTAGCAGCAGGACAAAAGTGTGGAGTTTGGCAAATGTGCAGGCGCTCCATAGAAAATGAAAGACACGGGCTCAATGGATATAGACATTTTGTTCCCTGGTGGCTGACTTCATTCTAATTTAAATGGGACCTGACATTCCAGAAAGCAAGGTTCTGTGGCCAAGGGCATGATTCAGAGCCAGGCCAGCTTGGGTTTCATAGCCATGCACTGCAACTTACCAAACTTCAGGAAATCAGTTCCCCTCTCTGACCCCAGTTTACTTCATCCTGTAATTAAGAGGAGAAATTCCAGTTTCCAACATTGCTCTAAATGTGCAAATTAGAGAAGGTGTTTAAATCATCAGGTCTTAAAAACTGCTCAAGACATTTCAGTACTCACCTTCATCCCAGCTTTCCTAACTGAGCTGGACCCAATCTAGTTTTTTTGCAAAGTGTGCTGACATGTTTTTATTCTCAGTAATTTCTTTAAACTTCAGGGTCAGATCTAAAGATTGTTATTGTCTCCTTCAGCTGTCCCAGGGGGATGGCTGTGTTTTAATGAAATCACTTTCTGCACAGAGCCTGCCCTGAGGGGCTATAACAGGATGGCCATCGACCTTGGGCAGGAAGGAGGACATGAGGTTTCCTTGGGCCAGCCAAGAACACAGCGAATCAGATACCACGGGCCCTTGTCTAGCTTTGGCTTCCTGTCAGCAGGTCTGCCTCCAGCATCCACCTCTCCCCACAGACCAAATGTGCCACAGTGAGAAAATGTTTCTACAGAAACATGCAGGCCCTGGGGCACTAAGCTGAACCCATTACGCATCAGTCTTCATTACGATGAGAGAAGTTAGAGCTAAGATCCCACAGCATGACCACAACTGCCTTCTCCCTTTCCCGAGAAAGGTCATTCACAATCAGCCTACCATGATAACTTCTTAGAGAATAACATACTTTCTCATGAAAAAGTCCATTTAAAGAGTCCAGCATCAGTCCCCTTCCCTGTTCCTTCTATCACTTCCTGCTATTTAAATGAGTCACCTGAAAAAGGCTGATGGTGATGCCAAGATCACTTCTGAGTGATGAAGGCAGACGGCCACCTCGGACCCAGCAAAACACAAATCCATGGCACTGGTGCCCCTGCAGAATCTGACCCTGTAATTGTTCCAGTAGCTCCTGCTTTCTCCAACCTTTAGAGCACTGGAAAAAATCAAAGATGGTTCTCAAAGAGGGGTTCCCAGACTAGTAGTATCAGAATCACCAAAAACTTGACAGGAAAAGAATTCTTGGATGAGTCTAACCTCCTAAATCCAAGGTTCTGAGGGAGAACCTAAGCTGTTTGTGTTTGGACAGGCCTTCCAGGTGATACATATGCACATTCAAGTTTGAGAACCACTAATCTATCTCTTGCAAAGTCACCAGGACTCTGCAGAGAGGACTCATGCTCGCATGGGGAATGGGAAAAGCTCAAGAGGAAAGGATGAGACCTGTCCTCAGTGACTGGCTGACCCGAGACAGGCCAGCTGGCCGAGCCTACTCTGAAGCCCACCCGTTACAGGTCTGCTCAGAAAGACCCCAGCAAGGAGACGACTCTGACAGTCTAGTGCTAAATCACAAGTTTCTTGGCATTCAAGAGGTCCTAGTTTTGGGGGTGGTGAGTCACCCTTGTGATCACACTCACGTTTCCAGTACTGCATTAACAGATCATAGGAGGGGAGGTTGGAAAGTCCTAATGGTCCTAGCCATGAGGTTAACTTGGGTTGTCTCTTGGATTTCCTTTTCAGTTCCTTCCGCCTACACTTCTTTGGTCTTTGCTCAGTTGAGACACTAACATATCTTCATCTAAAAAACCAAGTGCCTTTACCTGTTCTATACATTCTCTTACTTTCTCAATAGAAGGGAACATAAATTAACATTTATTTAATATCCAACACATACTTGGCATTTCACTAAGCTAATGACATACATTATCCCAATTAATGCCAAGAAGATCCTATAAGGCAGGCATTATTATCCTTTTTCTTTTTTAAATGAAGCAACTGAGGCTCCAGAAAGTAAAGTTACTTGAATAAAGAGCCTGCCTGATATGGAATGGAACTGTGTGTGATTCTGCCACCCACAACTTCCCTCTCCAAGTCTGTCTTCTAAGCATGAGCATTCCTTTTTATACTGGGAAATTTACTGCATGCACAAGAGTAAATAAATCATATAAGTCCATTGCACTAGACAGGAAGGACTAGTTCCAATAACAAATGCCTACGTCTCAGTAGCTTAGCACATAAATTATAGTTTTCACTCACACAAAGTCCATTGCAGTTCCAGAGGTTCTCCAGGGCACCCCCTTGCAGCAGTGACTCAAGTGGTCCAGACTGTCTCTTCTGGCTCAGCCAACATGACAGGGGGAAAGAGAAACAGAAAGGTCATGAGGTGGCTTTCACTGTCTCAGCATGTGCCTGATGCACATCACTGCCCCTGACATTTCATTGACTAGAACTGGTATTATAGGTTCCCCTAATGGCAAGGAGGCCAGAAAATGTTGAACTGTCTGTACTCTGGAAGAGGAAAATTTTCGATAAACATAAAGCATATTTTATGAAAAACATGGCTTAAAGAAAATAATAAAATGAATATGCTAATACTTACCTCTCAGCTTAACTCACAGACCTCTACGGTATCATAGAAGCCAACTTGTGTCTTATCCATTTTATCACCCTGTCACAGGAAAATTTTATCTTAAATTTTATGTTAACTATTCCCTTTTTTAAAATAGATTATAACACTTGTGTATGTTTCCCATATATGTGTAGACTTTCTGTTCTAGAAATTTAAATACATAGAATCATATTTCATATATTTTTCCATGGCTGCATCTTTGGCTCAATATTATGTTCTTAAGATTTATTTATTCTGCAACATGTAACCCTAATTTACTCATTTTCACTGATGCCCAATATTGCATTGTGTGAAAATACCAATACTGATTATCTGTTCTATTTATGTACATATAGTTTGTTTCCATTTGTTTGCTAACATGAATGATGCTGCTATGAACATCTGTAAATGTATCTCCTCATGAACTTTCCCAAGAGCATTTTCAGTTGTCTGCTGATGAAATGAATTACTGAGATATAAAATATTCTCATTTTCAGTTTCACCAGAAAATGGCAAACTGTTTACCCATAAATGGAATTGGGCAATAATCAGTATTGGTAAGAATGTGTAGCAATGGAGATTCTCATCTACTTCCAGCGGGATTATATGTTGATAGAACCACTTTAGAAAACAGTATGTAAATGAGTCCCATAGTCAAAACCAATGTTGTTTGGGACAAGAGGAAAGTGAATACGGCAGTTCATAAATCGATGGATGGTGATGCTGACAGAATCACTAGGATATTAAGGAAAATCCATATCAGAGACAAAAGGCTCTCCAGTGAGTACAAACACATCCGTAATTGAAGGCTGACTCATGTGGAAGGGGCTCATTGTAACTAACCTGCCACTAAGTAGCTGGCTGATTCCCCTGTAGAATGTAGCTGTACTGGAGGCTCAACACTGGTCTCTGTCATTGGCAAGTAGAAACATAAAAGGAAAGATGGGCAGGTTAGTGTTTGTCAGGGGAAACAGTGTTGAGCCCATATACACCCTTCATCTCTGCTGCTCTGACCACTTCAACTCTTGAGTTCTATAAACAAGCACAGTACTTCAGTGCCTGAGAAAAGATACCAACTACATCCACAATTTTGTCATTTTGTCAACCTGATTATTAAAAGACTCCTCTATAGTAGATTTCTTTTGATATGCATTCACACAAAGAAAACAACCATCCTTTAATCAGTGCCCATCTCTTTTCTAGAACTCCTTATCATTAATTTTTAAATTTAATCATTCCACATCACTGACCATTAGACATAACCATTAGCTATCACCTGTGAATCAGCATGCATCTATACCTCTAACTATCTTTTCTTTCAATTAAAGTGAGCGCACAGACTTACTGACCAATGCTTTCCCCAATGATAAAATATATTCTACTGAAATTTGCGGCTCTCTCTGATTGGGGTTATAAAACTGGCTGTTGTGACATATTATCCAAACCATCTATAAATAAAAACTAAAATATTTGGCCACAGAAAACTCCCAATTAGGTTGAAAATGTGAATTGAAAAAGGGTTGTCAACATAATACAAGTGGATGCCATGGGAATCTGTTTTAATTGGGATCTGCTGAAGCCTAATCTCACATAAACTACTTCCCAGTGCTAATAAAGTTCTTCAGAACATGACAGACATCTCATGTGATGAACAGATAGCAACCTAGAGTCCCATTATCATATATACAATTACCACCAAGTTCCAGTAAGAATTCAGAAACTGTTTCTCAAAAAGGAAATACTTGATGAGTGACATCAGCAAAATGGTAGAGTTTGTAGTTACAAACTCACCTATCGTCACAGCAACATTGAAAACCAAGCAGAAACTTAAGAATCAAATTTGTCAGAACTCTAGAAAATAGTCAAAAGCTTACAGTAACAAAGCAAATTCTGAACAAATAAAAAGACAACTTCAAAATAGTAGGAGGATATTATAGCATTTTTATTTGCCCTCACTCTTCTCCCTCCCAGCTTAGGGGTGGTCTCAAAGGCAACAGGCTTCATTTCCAGTGCAGGAACATTGTCCCTGCATCCAGACCTTTTTTTCAAGTTATTACATTTGTTTTATTTTTTATTTATTTATTTTTTTTAGTGTCCTTTTATTTTATTTTTTTATTATTATTTTTATTTTGTCAATATACAATGTAGTTGATTATTGTGTCCCATCACCGAAACCTCCCTCCCTCTTCCCTCTCCCCATCCCCAACCAAGTGTTTCCCCTCCATTTGCTTGTTGTAAGAACTTAAAAAAAATTTGTGGTTGTTATATCTTCCTCTCCTCCCCCCCCGGATTTTTTGTTTTGTTGTTGTTGTTCGCTTTTTTGTGTGTGTGTGAGAGTGTGTGTGTGTGTGTGTGTGTGTGTGTGTGTGTGTG
>NW_007734253.1:95802-96333 GCF_000696425.1 Galeopterus variegatus | reverse complement strand
GTAGAGCTTTACTGATGAGGAAGACATCAAAGAGAAATACGAGCGAAAAGAGAGAAACATAATATTTTCATTCAAGATTACTTTTGGCTAAAATCAACAGGTTGGAGGTCAAAGGAATTGTCTTTAACAATGAGGTAATTGTCACTCTTAAGAGAAAATCTGGTCTGTGTTCAAATTCAAGAGGCTACACTGTTTCAACTCCTACCCATTTTGTGGAGAGTAAGAAAAGTAAGAAAAGCATGTTCTTTACTTGGGTCACTTGCCATGGAATTAATACAGTGAGAATGTTGGTCTTACAGTGGAGCCAACTAATTCTCCAGTTTCTATTACAGTTAGCAACAGAGGTTTCTTTCTGACTCTTTCCCTCCCTCCACACTCTCAGTAGACTGTGAGTTCCTTGATGTACTGGAATATGGCTCATACACCATTATATCTACATCCTAATTAGAGTACCTAGCACATAATAAGCTTTCAGCAATTGATTCTTATTTTTATTTTTTGTGAAAGAATGAATAAATGTGAGAGTACTAC
>NW_007734253.1:92193-92879 GCF_000696425.1 Galeopterus variegatus | reverse complement strand
TGCCACATTGGAGATCAAATTTCCACATGAGTTTTGGAGGGGACAACACATCCAAAGTCCAACAGGAATCATTTTTCCAAATTATATTTTATGAAACACTAGCTCATTTCTTGTTTTATGGTAAAGTGAAATTTACCTGAAATGCCTTCTTGGTATGATATTCTGTCTTAAGTATTATGTCTCTATATTCTATATGCAATAGAAATTTTTACAGAATGCATTCCCAGAGTGGCCCTATAAATTGTGCCTTATACTGAGGAGTGCTTACTAATATTAGATAATCAGAGATCAAGATTTTCTCCATGTCTTTGTTTCTGTTTTTTCTTTCATTAGTGAATGTGAATATGATGATTGGAACCATGTTAAGGAACTCCTAGAAAAAAGGCAAGCAAACTTATCCCTGATTAGTGAATCCCAACTTCATTTCAATTATGGTTTCCAAATTCCTTCTCATAAATCTTGGCCTATGTACTTATTTCCAGCAGCTTCTTGAATTATGCAATACAGGGCAAAAATGTTTATTTATCACTGGATTTTTATGACTTTCACTAAACTAAATTCCATAGATAATTAGGAAAGAAAAAAAAAAAGATCTATGTAGCCTATTCATCTTTGACATGCCATCAGATCAAACAATTTTCATTTGCACGTCCCTGAGAAAATTGTGTGTGTGTGTGTGTGTGTGT
>NW_007734253.1:88912-90392 GCF_000696425.1 Galeopterus variegatus | reverse complement strand
TTTTTTTTTTATCGTTACTAATTTTTAAACAATTTGAGGTAAAACTGCAAAAACTGCTGAATATGCATTGGTGTTGGAGTTAAGACTGTCTCGTTATCTTAACCAAGCCTTTTACTAAATTCTCTCTGGAATCATTGTTAGGAGGAATTATGTCTTTCTTCTCCTGCAGGCCAGATCAGACACATTTTTGTATCAATGAAGTCTGTTTCAAGGGCACATTGCCAAAATGATAATTTACCACAAACAAAATAAACAAGACAGAAGATGGGATATCAAATATTGGCAGAAAAGTGACAAGTTTTCGGAGGATGAGTAAATTCCCAGCACCAAGGGTGCTGCCTCTGCCAAAGCAAACCACGACGACAGAAGCCTCAGGAACTTTGTAATGTACATAAAATAACTGATTTTATTACAAAATCTTGCAAATACATACATACAAACTATATATATGAAAAGTAATGGTTAAAAACTAAACTATCACAAGAGTTATAGAAAATTTCCCAAATGTAAGCTAAAATATTTCTTTTTCCTTCAATTTTCATTTCTTTCAGACCTCAACTTTTTCACAAAACAAATGTACTAGAATTTTCGCACACAGACTCAGGTTCAGCTATAGCAGGTGTCTCCCTGTCACCAACAAAGCCATAAAATGTGCATCTTGTTTTAAAAAATTCCCAGGGAGGAAAGTAATTCAATAAATTCAAGGCCCAATGCAAAAGGCACTTTAGTCTACTACTTCTGCNTTTGTGGAAACATACAGTATAAATAACACATACAGAGTTATAGACAAATAAATGTAGTTGTAGGGTTTGATGTAAATAGATATTTTGAAAGAGAGATATAAACGCATTGTGCACCTCAATATTCAACCTGATTTATTACTTTTCCTTTACTTGGATTATTTTTCAGTAAATTATTATCATGACTGGAAACAGAATTCAGCACCTATGGTTTTTAGCCTGCAATTCAGCCCCCAAAGTTTCACTGTATGCTTACTTTATTTTATTTTTATCCTTTTGGTAAGCAGTAACAACAAAAAGATTTTTACAGTGTTTGAGATATCAATTTTAAACAGATTTAGATTATGTCAGATCTGGGTTGATTCAGTATTTCTGAACATTTTATTGGTTAAGTCAGAGTTCCGTAGTTGATATTACTTATTTCGACATGGTAATTACAAAGGCAGGTGGCGGCATTGTTAACAATTTGGCTATTTTAAATAAGTAAACAAGGTATGCTTCTTCTGCCATTTGAAAATATTTTTTTCAGGTACATAAAACCCTTAATGCTAGCAATATTTTCCTTCACTCCCAATTTTCAAATACCACTCTAAGTGATCCTCCTTAACGAAATTTTGTAGAGTGCCCATCAAGTGCACATCTCTGTATTAGGTAAACTTGCAATTCCACCCATTACTAGAGATGGGATTTCCTATATCAGGATTGTGGTCTCTTCAGACCAAATGACCTTATATTGAATT
>NW_007734253.1:85190-87500 GCF_000696425.1 Galeopterus variegatus | reverse complement strand
AAGGAGCAGTGTAATCTTCATAGCAATTGCAAAAAGAGGGTTTTCATCCAGGATAGTAATAATGTTAACATAAATAGAGGAGAGGATAAAAGACTCTGTAGAGAAGTAGGGAAGACATGAGTGAACTAGAATTTAAAACACTGTGTTGTAGGAAATGTTATGATACAGCAGACAAAACTGCGTACGAATGATGGATCCCAGGTCAGGGAGCTTGGGGAGATATAAGAGCAGCTGGTACAGGGTGAAAGAGGGCATAGAAAGCCAGTGCCAGAGAGAAACTAGCTGGAGTGTAAATCCTCAGTTAGAATTGCCAAGAAATTTAATCAGAGAAAGAGAGGAGCGGAGAGATGCTTAGAGAATGGAAACCAGGGAGTCCTGTGGCTCTCAGAGGCTCTCACTGGGAGAAGATCTAGGAAGGTAATGAGGTGTGGGCAGTGTAATTGAGAAGGGAACAGGAGGGAACTAAAATACATGAATAACCAACGTAGGGTTAAGAGACAATTTGGTAATTATTTTGTAGTAACTGGACGGTGATAATTGGAGCTGGGAAGAAAATGAGATATTATGGGTGTGTCTAGACCCCAAGCCAAAAAAAATAAAAATAAAAAAGAAGGGGCTTTAACTATCAAAGTAGATGTGTCTCATTGCAGCTTTAGATTTAAATGGATCACTGAAGTTATCTTTATCAACTTTTTAATATTTTTAATAATTTCTCTCTCCCCCTCCCTCAATAAAAGCCTGGGAGACAGATCTTAAACATGTAATGCCACTCTTGAGCTTTTATACATGCGTGTGCATGCACACACATGTGTTGCATTGATATTCAAATCAATGCAGCATTCACTGTATATGTGGTTTACTTCTAGCTCTGGGAACGAACTGATCTCTGTATAAGAAACACAATCTAGAAATGGAGGAGATGGGTTCTTTTAAAACAGCCTAACAAGTTGGCAATTGCTAGCCTAATATTGTAAATGGAATCATGAGGAAACATATAGAAGAGAAGCAATTAGTTGGCATGGGCAGGAAATGCCTTGCTGTTCAGCTAATTGAATAATTTGTTTAAAAGAAAGTTGCTGTCTATGTCATACCTGAATGGTTAAAATGTATGTAATTTTAACATATAGAATACTAGATCCTGCCTCTGGGCTGTTTTTACCCACAACACTTCTGACACTAAATGTGTGAACTTTTTTTTTCCCTCACACCAACCAACGCTCCAACTCTCCAATCACCAACAGTTGCCCTACAATGCAATCCGATTCTGAGACTAATGACCTGGAGTTAGTGCAGACCCCAGAGGGTAAGGGCTCAGTCGCACAAGACTGCCCCCACCTCAGATGCCAATTGCAAGTCCCAAACATCTTGTACCTCAGATCAACTTGCTGTAAAGTCAAGGGGTTCTCACAACCTGCTACTCAGGATTAATAATTTGCTAGAACAGCTCACAGTACTCAGGAAGGCATGTCACTTATTATTACCTGTTTATTATAAAGGATACATCTCAGGGAGAGTCAAATGGAAGGAGATGCATAGGGCCTGATATGGGAGCAGGGGCACAGAGTTCCCATGCCCTCTCTGGGTATGCCACTGTCCCAGCACCTTGATGTCCCAGCACCGACTTGGAAGCTCTCCAAACCCCTCTGTTTACATGATTGTATGGAGATTTCTATCATGCTGGTAGGATCAACTTTAACTCAATGTCCTTCCCCTCTCCCCCACCCCCAGGTCATGGGATGGGGTTTTAAAGCTCTAATGCTTTAATCACATAGTTCGTTTCTCTGCGCTCAATCCCCATCCTGAAGCTACCTAGGGGCCCACCAAACGCCACTCATTAACATAAAATCAGGTATGATTGGAAGGGCCTTATTATGAATAACAAAACATGATCCTCTCACCCCTGTCTCTCAGGAAAGTACAAGAGTTTTAGCAGCTCTGTGTCAGCAAGTGGGGACAAAGAGCAGATACGTATCTCTCACTGTGTCATGCGGCCATTGTTAGTTCCAGAGTAATTCTCCATCTCCTGGTGTTTCTCTGATTCCCGCCGTCACACTTGCACATGCAACTCTCCTCGGCTCCACCATCTGAGTGTTCCCATAGTCTCTCACGTAGTATGGACTGTCCACTTGTCCTCCTCCTAATTTGTTCAGACAGTGTGCTTCTCTTTGCCTGTATGGTTCATAAACAAATCATGAGTACAAAAAAACAAAACAAACAAAAAAAAGGGCCGGCCTGGTGGTGCACTGGATAGTGCGCCGCTTGTGAAGCGTGGCGGCGCTCCTGCCCGAGGGTTCGGATCCCACATACAGA
>NW_007734253.1:77422-84600 GCF_000696425.1 Galeopterus variegatus | reverse complement strand
CTAATTTGTTCAGACAGTGTGCTTCTCTTTGCCTGTATGGTTCATAAACAAATCATGAGTAAGCATAAATAGTGAGATGCAATTTATCAGTTTCAGTATGGTATAGTGCTGCTATGTATTGTATCACACTGTATTTTGTGTTAGGTAGCATTTGCATTGAAGAGGACTGAATAGGGAATATTAGATAAAAAGTAGAACTGTATTCAGGGTTTTTACTACAATATATAAACTCTTAATTCTGCAGTTCCTGAAAAATGATTAGTGCTCCAGATGCTGTTTCCACTATTATGATTACTTAGATGACTTTCTGATAAATGTTACATACAGCTTCGGAACTGTTCTTAGATACCTCATGACAGAACTTTAGTAGGTGACATCCAACTTAAAAGTGGCAGTTTTGATAAATTGCAGCTTATAATTACATTTCCTTCATATGCGAGTGTCCATGGAGCCATGAACACTATCTCAGGTGGTGTGTTTGAAGAAAGCAATTGTACAAACAGTCAATGAATTTCATATTAGCAGGACAGTTTTAACTCAGGCAGGGTGAATCTACCATGAAGAACAAAACATTTAACTTTGTTGTATGAATACGCTATACATCTTTTAAGGTGGTAATCTTACTGAGAACATTTTTCATCTTGAACTTACGGCCATTACAAAGGCTGCTCAGTGAATTCTCAAATGGTCCAGAAGTCAACCTTCCTTGTATATGTTACATCCCACAAAACTGCAATGAATGCTGGAATAGCAAGGAAGGCTTGTCTAAAAAGTGGCAACATTGGGATGCCTTAAAACAGTAAGAAATAGTTTTAAACATGATAGAAAAAGCGATTTCTTATTTATTCCCTACGTTTGGTTGTTTCACATTACACACTGACTGACTTTTTTACTAGAGCAACAATTCCTTGTAGACGTAGTAGAAAAAATAATTCTTTTGTTATGTGTCGATAAAACAGAAAAAAAAGGTAATTTTTTTAGCAGAAACTACACTTAAATTTATTTATTTATTTTTTCCTTTTTTTGTCTTTTTTCGTGACTGGCAGGGGATCGCAACCCTCAGTGGCGCGCCCATACTGGACCAGCAACGGGATCGCAACCCTCGGTGCTGCCCCCGCACCTCGCTCAGCCAGTGAGTGGCCGGTCTGTACGTGGGATCCAAACCCTCAGCAGGAGCGCCGCCGCGCTTCCCAAGTGGCGCACTGTAGCAGTGTGCCACCAGGCCGGCCCCTACACTTAAATTTATTGAGCCGTATAATCAAACCTCCTTTTAAAAGATTTCTCCTTATATCCTCTGTTATTTGAAAGGGAAATGGGACAAACCCACCTCAGGGAGGAGACAGGAGACAGCAGTCCCGCAGGCGTGGGTGTGTTCACCAGGCCTCCTATCACTGCAGTGCTGAGTGGCCTCGGGGGAGGTCGGGACTCTGGTCCTCAGCTTTAGCTCTGTCGCTTCCGTGTTCTGAGCCTGGGCAGGCCACATCACCCCTCTGAAGCTAGGCATCCCCATTTGTAAAATGGCAGGATGGTAACTGCCCGGTCTACCTCACTGGCTTGTTGTGAGGATCAAGAGAAAGCACTTCTGTGGATGCTTTGTGCAACCTGCAGAGCTCCCGCTGAGTTCTCATTACAGGATTCACCTGCCTGTCTGTGGACTTGTGGTCTCCCTTCTTTGTCCCTAGTTGCTTTTACCTGGAAAATTAAATAGTAAAATCATCTCCCTTACAGGGCTGTTGTGACGATTACATGAGATAATGTGTGTAAAACATTTAGCAAAGTGCCTAATCTATTGCCATAACCCAGTAAGTGATTTCTGTTATTATTCTATACGTATGAGCATTTAAAGTTATTGGGAAAGTAGTTTAATTGAATCGTGACTATGTGTGTTTCTTGGAAATGTATATTGTATACACTGAGATGGTTTTTATAGTTCTCGCTAAGTCTTTGCACCTAAATCACACATATTTCAACAATACACCTATTCATTCATTAGGGTGTTACTTGAACAACACTCTCTTTCATAACAGGGAAATGTCTTGCTTTGTTGATACCTTGCAGTTAACCTCACTTAGATTATGTCACGTTATGAAACAAACATAAAAAATAAAAATAAAAAAACAGTTACTTCTCATCTACTCTTTTCGTTGCTTGCCTTTGTTATAATCACTCCAGTTCATTGCTCTTAGCATAGCTCAGGCCGTCTCCTCTCAATGCCAAGACTAAAACCATGTGAAGAAGTGAAACAAATCTCTGCTAAAAGTTTTAACCAGATTTCCTCCATCTAAAAATGATGATTTATGGTTACAAGTTCTCAGTTTAATATGCATTAAATATTCAAATACTGTTGCAATAATTTTTTAGTAAAAGCTGCTTTTTAGGACTACCTTTGCACATTTTCTTCACAAGCAATAATTCTTCATCTATGGAGTAATTTATTTCTTCTGGTTTTAATATGTTACAGATGAATGGATGTATGTCTTTCCTGTTAGAGCATTACAAGACAGGCCACTTTTGCATTAGGCTGGTACTACAACAGATACCTGTGGTGCTCTTCATGGTTCATGTGGTACTAATTTAAATGGGAAGTTGCACATATTTCACTGAAACACTTGGTAAAGCCAGCTTTCACAGAAGGGTGCAAATGATGGACTGTCCTCTGTGTGCAGCTGAACTGCTCTAAATGTGTCAGAGAGGGTTATGGATCATTTCATTCACCCATCAGCTCTGGTCCGCTGTGTGTACAAATCACAGCCCAGTGTCGTCCGACAGAACATTCCTGACAATACTCGAACATTTATAGTACTGCCATTTTTAATAGGAGTTCTGCAACCCCATTTAAATAGTATTACTTCTTTAACACTTTCACGCCCGTGTTCGTGACCCTTTTCTCAAGCTTGCTTGGCTCTGGTTGCAGGTCGACTCGGGTTTATTATGACTACCCAGCCATGGGGAGAGATTGTTCAGGGAGATCACGCTTCACACCACACGTGGGCCTTCACCTGACTTTGGTACTGTGTATACTTCTTTATCTTTTTTCAGAAGTGAAGCCACTGATCCCTCCTGGTTTGTACTTGGGTGTAGCCACTCATAACACTTCAAATAGTCTGCTTTTGTTTCCAGCAAATAAATTATATAAGTTGGCTATAAATGTCCTTTGATTACTAAATCCCTTGTGTTTCTTACCTGTGACTGCTATTGTTAACAAAGAAAACTGAAGAATTCAGATATGATAAAATTTTTTTCCTAATTCTGAGATTCTGTCATTGTCACTGGTTTTCATTTGATTTTCTTTACCAGGGTGAAACAGCTTGAAAACTACTGAAAATAACTGTGTTGGAGTCTGATTTCCCCAGCTACAGTTAAAGGTTTCTGGACAGTTGGTCAAAACCCTACTCAAAATGAGGTTACATAGATTCCACATAACATTGCCTACATTCAGAAATAAAAGAAAGAGACTCATCACATGTATTTTGGGACATCATTACTTATTATTTATGTTTATTTCAACTGGTTGCCTAGTGATAATAGTAGTTGTTTTATATGTAAATAGGTAAGGAAATGTGGTTTGCAAGTTAAAGCGTATTGCTGACCTTAAAAATCTAAGGTAAGTTGAAAAAGATTTATATTGTGACTACAGGAACTATTAAAATGACAACATAAAGCAAATTGCAGACTTCTCTGGGATTCTACACAAAATATTAACGCAGACCTTGTGACAGTGCTATGTTATTGGGATAAACTGAGTCAAACATAAGAATGCAAACTGAAAGACTATATGCTATGTAACTTACAGAACTAGAAATTCTAAACTCAGGAAAAATGTAAGCAATAGCATTTTCCATCATTTTTAGAAATTATATTTGTGGAATTAAATATACATCCTGAAACTATAAAACTCCTAAAAGAAAACATAGGGGAAACACTTCAGGAAGTAGGACTGGGCATAGACTTTATGAATGCAACTGCAAAAGCACAGACAACAAGAGGAAAAATAAACCGATGGGATTATATCAAACTAAAAAGCTTCTGCACAGCAAAAGAAACAATTAACAGAGTGAAAAGACAACCTACAGAGTGGGAGAGAATATTTGCAAATATGCATCTGACAAAGGATTATACAAGAATATGTACAATGTATAAGGAACTCAAACAACTTAACAGCAAAAAACAAGTAACTAGATTAAAAAATGAGCAAAGGAGCTGAACAGGCATTTCTCAAAGGAATATATACAAATGGTCAACAAACATGGAAAAATACTCAATGTCCCTAATCCTCTGGGAAATGCAAATAAAAACCACATTGTGATATCATCTCACTCCAGTTAGACTGGTTATCATCAAAAAGACAGAATAACAAATGCTGCTGAGGATGTGGAGAAAGGGGGCCGCTCCTATACTGTTCATAGAACTGTAGATTGGTGCAGCCATTATGAAAACAGTATAGAGTTTTCTCAAACAGCTACAGATTTCACTGCTGAATATATACCCAAAGGAATGGAAATCATCATGTTGAAGGGATACCTGCACCCCTGCGTTTATCTCAGCTCTATTTGCAATAACTAGGAGTCAGAACTAACCTAAATGTCCATCGTTGGATGACTGGATAAGGAAAATGTGGTATAAACACAATGGACTACTACTCTTCCATATAAAGGAATGAAATACTGCCATTTACAGCAACGTGGATGAACTTAGACAAAACCATGTTAAGTGAAATAAGCCAGGCACTGAAAGAGAAATACCACATATCCTCACTTACATGTGGGAGCTAATAAAAAAATAAATAAGAGGGAGGGGGAGGGAGGTGTCGGTGATGGGCCATAATAATCATATACATTGTATATTGACAAAATAAAAGTTTAACGAAAAAAAATGAAGTTATAAAATAAATAAATAAATAAATAAAAAGAAATAAAATAGATACAACAATCACACACACACAAAAACAACCCAAAGTGGTAGTAGCTATTTAGCCTCACAGACCACACTAACTGATGGATATATTTTTTTCCAGTGATACCAAACCTACTGTAAAAACCATAAACAATTGGCCAGGATTAAAATATAGTTTCATCAATTAAAAAAAACGTCTTTGTGTTTGCCACCGTATTTATTTACTGGAAAGAACAGGAGGGAAATAACCTTAAGAGGAACTCTATCTGTACAAAATTAAAATATAGTTTCATCAATTAAAAAAAAGTCTTTGTGTTTGCCATCGTATTTATTTACTGGAAAGAACAGGAGGGAAATAACCTTAAGAGGAACTCTATCTGTACAATATCTTTCTCAAAAGTGATGTTTACTGAATAGTAAAATCTGTAAAGTAATGATTTTCCAATTTTCTTTTCAGATAAATATTCAGTGTAGCACATGTACTTTTTGATTTTGTCAATACTATTAATACGATAAAAATTAGAAGGATGCTATCCTGCAACATAAGGTTCGAGATGTGCAAGATCTGAAATACCCAGGGTCTTAGGTGTCATGTAAATAAATGAAATTTGTTATGATGAAAGAAGAGGGCCCTGAAAAATCCAGGCTGAAACAAAACATCAGAACAGCTGTACCGGTCAACAGCTGTACCAATGAACATGCAAGTTTAAACAGTTCTGTTACATGGAATAGGAAACATAAATATTTTCCTGTGTAATTAATATAAGTCCAGCAATAAATACTGATCTCTTCATAATTTGTGTTTAGAAAAATTGTGCAATAGCTTGGTATACCTTGGAAATCAGAAAATATCTATTCTCCAAATCTAACTAAAGCACACTTTCTCCTAAATAAATGAAAACTCTACTGTTATAACGTACAAAAGTATCAGGCACATCATGAGCATTTGGCATTCTGCTGCCGTCTCTTTGAATGAGCAGGCTCCAGAAGTGGACAGGGTTCCAGACAGACAGCTGAAGGGAGGAGAGTTTAGAAGGCGCAGGTGGAGTGAAGGGAACCAGTCATGGGCTTGGACCCACCCAGGGTCTGTTATTACCCCCCAGCCTGGACAGGTCAGAAAAGGATAGAGACTCAGGCTGCAGGAGCCAGCACAGAGGTGGAAATAGACGGTCCCTAACAGAACCAGGCTCCTGGCCCACTCTGTCAGGAAGTCACCCACACTTCTCTGTCCTCCAGCCCTCCTGCCATTGGCACCTGCTGGTGCCTGCCATTGGGGAACCCTGCCCAAAGCCAACCAGTCGTCCATAGAGGGTAGCCTCCAAACACAAAGCAAGTCAGCAAAGTATGGAGAATTGATCTGGCCTGGCAGAGACAGCAATCAGAAAATAACAAGCAAAACAGCCACAGACGAAAGCAGGATCGTTTAATTGTTTCTGATAAACCTAGTAACCGAAACCAAAACACTATTATAATTACTTTACATATGTGTGTGTGTGTGTGTGTGTATACACATGTATGTATCTCTGACTTTCTTAATCTCTAAAATCAAGTTAAAAGCCCCATTTGTACTTTCTCAATTAGAATTTTTCTTCTGAACCACAGAAGACAGAAAATAATTTGAGTCAATTTTCTCAGTTCTTCTGAGGCGCTTTACTTGTAGTATCTGAAGGAATGGGCAAGGAATTGATTTATTACATGTGATGCATGTTGTAGGCATCAGGACGTGATTCCTTGGAGGAATGCTGGGAAGGAAGTTCAGAGGCCCTGATGTTCCGAGTCCTCTTCCTAGTGGAGCCTCTGACCTGCGGACAGCCCCTTCCTGAAAGGGGTCCTGCTTTGTGACCACTAGAATGTCTCATTGATGAAAACATGCCGAGGCTTTGCCACATCTTGTGAGAATGAATGTGTTCCATAGAAAGACCTGACTCTCCTTATGCCTGATACAAAGCAGGAGGCAAATTGTATTTGTTGCAAGAGTGAGTAAATGAATGAATAAATTAACATTTATGTTGAAAATTTAGTTAATAAGGCAACCCAAATGAAAGGTGTAAACAATCGTAAAGAAGGCTGTGTACAGCTAACTTAGCATGGGTGTAAGTTTCGATTTAAAATTTTTAAATCAAAATTTTAATTTAAAAGTTCATTTTTTTATTTAAAAAAATCAATTCAGAAAGATATGGCAACACAATCTTCAATACTGTTGATTTCCCTACATGCTTGTCTTTTTTTTTTTTTTTCATTTTATTATTTTTTTTCCTGTGTCTTGAGTCAGTTAACTTCCTCAA
>NW_007734253.1:75114-77030 GCF_000696425.1 Galeopterus variegatus | reverse complement strand
GGTGTAAACAATCGTAAAGAAGGCTGTGTACAGCTAACTTAGCATGGGTGTAAGTTTCGATATAAAATTTTTAAATCAAAATTTTAATTTAAAAGTTCATTTTTTTTATTTAAAAAATCAATTCAGAAAGATATGGCAACACAATCTTCAATACTGTTGATTTCCCTACATGCTTGTCTTTTTTTTTTTTTTTCATTTTATTATTTTTTTTCCTGTGTCTTGAGTCAGTTAACTTCCTCAAATGGCCAATTTTCTAACACCGAGCGTCATCTCAATCCATATATTGGCCACTTTCCCAATCTTTCCAAACATAAGTGTTCGAATTTAATAAAATGCTGGGATTCCCATCTGTGTTTTAATATCAAACTTCTAGGGAAATCAACATGTGAAGATGTTAAAAGCTGTGAGAAAACATGGTCACGTTGAGGTGAAAAATTGAAAAGAAGGTGCAAGGGAGAAGCAAAGCAGAGAAGGCCTGTGTGCTGCTCCTCGGACTGCATTTTCCTGTAGCTGTGTGAAGTTCGTGAAAGCAGCTAACACTATCCCATTCAATCGGGAAGGGCATAAATTTAAGCCATGAATGTGTGAACTGAATTGTACCCTCTTTGTGAGCATCTCTGAATGCTGCTCTGTTGTAAGCATTGAATTTCGTTCTATAATAATTCAGTTGCCAAAGTCTTTGTCCTTGCTTCCTAACATATGCCCCCAAAGCTTGTTTCATGCAAGCAGATGCTGTTAAATATGTTTATTAAGTTTAAAGATAGAAAATACTCCCTTAAACCTGCATATATGTTGTACTATAGTTTCCAAAACTTGATGAAATACTCCCTTAAGAAAGTATTGCATTGATTTCTATGTGACATCAAATCATAGGTTTCTATAATTTTGAGAACTAATTAAGCAGATAGAAAGTACTGCCTGTGGCTTAATCCTGTGATAAATCTGCATGAGCCCCAGACCCTGGGGCATCTTTCATTTGAATTTGCATTGGATCAACAAAATAAACTGAATTCTGGAAGAGATACTTATTGTATAATTATAGTTTAAATATATACACTAAAGTAATTATTTCAGTAAACAGGAATTGCAGACTATTCATCGAACTGTAAGAATAGGAAGATCTGTGAACTATATAAACTGTAAATGTTATTTCTTAGAAAGAACGTTCAATGAGCAGGTTAGAATTGGCGGAATTCCTAAGCAATGAGAAAATCTCTCACTTGTTTCCCATTGATATGCCACAAAAGAACCAAACTTGGAAACCAATGTGGTTTTCTTGGGAATAACTGAATAGAACCTTCAGTGGTTTACTGTGTTCAGCGATTGGCACGTTGTTCAGTTTCGTCCCCTTCTCAATGAGTGAGAGGGATTAGCTGTTGGTAACAGTGCAGTGTACAAAAGGCTTGGGTCATAAGCAGTGAATTTAGAAAAGTGTGAGTGTACGTAGGTGGGGAAAAACTTTTCTAAATTAGCAATAAAATGAGATGATTAGGTTAACCGTTTAGTTTCTAAAGTAGAGAAATCCTGGCGATATGAATTATACCCCGAGCGGTAAATCAAAGTTCATCTAACCATCTAAAGTATGGTTAAAAAAAGTTCATTTTCTTACTGTAAAATAAGTATTTAAGCCTTCATCTAACAGGCAACAGAAAACTCTAGGTAAAATTTAAAACGCCTTTGAAAATGACAGAAAATGACCTTAACAAAAGAAAAAAAAACTCTGAATGGTTAATGTAAAGTTTAGATTCAGATTAATGATTTCATTTGTCTAAATGCCAGTACTTGTATTCCCATGAAAACCTGCCCTTGAAATACAGTTAGAATGCATCAATCCCTAAATGTTGCATACCAGCGATAAATGAAAACTCATTGTGCCAAAAATTGTTGATTTATGGCTGGCAGGAGCTGACTACTAG
>NW_007734253.1:73109-74985 GCF_000696425.1 Galeopterus variegatus | reverse complement strand
GTTTAGATTCAGATTAATGATTTCATTTGTCTAAATGCCAGTACTTGTATTCCCATGAAAATCTGTCCTTGAAATACAGTTAGAATGCTTCAATCCCTAAATGTTGCATACCAGCGCTAAATGAAAACTCATTGTGCCAAAAATTGTTGATTTATGGCTGGCAGGAGCTGACTACTAGCTTTTCTATGATCATTTGGGGGATATCAGTTTAGCAAGAAGAATACGCAAAGGTAATTAAGAAAAGCAACAAATTGTGAATTTAGAATTCATTTTGAGACTTTTCTAATTATCCACAATATTCACATCACCTTAAATGAAAATTAAAGAAAAAACAGTGAAAGAAAGTTTTTCTTTTTATTCGGTCTTTTAAAATTAACCTTTATTCACATTATTTCAACAGATCATATTTGCCTCTGGGAGGTAATCCAGACTTAATTTGGAGCATGAACAAAAGCCATCAACGTTCGCTGATGTCCCAAGGCATATCTAAAATATTGTCTACTGGGAAAACACAATTTGGGTACCTAAGAATACGCCGGAAATCTTATTAGAGTTTTCTAAACACACAGAGAAACACATTGTTAACATTTGCAAAAGCTTAGCAATAGAAACCCAAGCCAATGAAGCATTGTGTGAGATCTGACGTCATGTGTATGTAGTTAACAGATAAAGTTCACTAGGCATTCTCCTCTGTACTGTGGAAGACATGAGAATAGTCGCAAAACCAGTTCATGAGCTGTCTAAATGAATAATTTGTGGGAGGAGTGAGTAGAAAGATGCTAGTATTGTAATATATTTTCATCTTCAAATGCCGACTTTTCTGCAAGCTGGGCTCCTGGACATGACCAGTTTCACTTCAGGACATGGAAATAGATGTTTCAAGTTAGATTAAGTCTCTAAATAACACCACAGTCATAAAAATGTCTAATGTCTGTTTTGTTGTTAAAAATAACTGGGTTAAGTCAGCTTCCTCTTAATTCATCTTTACATTGTGTCTGATTAGTGTGCCTAGTAGTGAGATAGTAGGGAGTCTGCTTTATAACATTCTATCTACAAGGAAAAGCAATATTGAGTAAGACACATGGGGAATTTATGTTATGGATAAAAATCTCCTGGTGTTATATACATTCAGTATAGCTTCCATTTTCAAGTTAATCATATTGGTCCTAGAAGAACAAATACGTATTAAATCATCCTAGTATCAAAAATTACCCCTCCACCTCATCTCACCCCCTTATTCTCTAGTACAATAACCTTTTGGTTACACGAATATTACAACTCTTTTATTGACTGGACAACTTCATTTTGACAACCTAAGCTATAACTTTTTATTTGAAATGAGTAGAAACTTACATGCTATTATATAAAGTTTGAAATTTGAGCAAAAGATTTGGTATGTTTTGGTTATATAGTCTGGAATACGGCTGGCATTTGCCAAACAAGTTATGTGTATTGGCAAGTATTTTATGAATAGAGAGGAGAGACTTACAACAAATACTAGAGGATTCAGAAAATTTGCTATTTGATTTTGGGGAGAAAAAGAACTTTTAATAATAGATTCATGTCTTCAAGTATGGAAGACTGAAGGCTGTTATGCTAGGAGTAACCCCAAACTTTAGTTGTTCCAGGAGTTCATGTGTGTATTCAAAAGACATTTTTTCTGTGCCAGGTACATGATAAGTGATGTGATCAACTACTGTACCACCTCCACCTCCACACAGAGCTGTGACTCTTGTTAATTAAAAGTCAAGTATGTGTCATGCGTTGTACTGGACACATCATGTACATCGCCTCTAAGCCTCATAATTACCTTTTGTGGTAGGTACAATTAAACTTTGTTTATAGGTGAGAAAACTAAGATTCAAAGAGTTTAAGT
>NW_007734253.1:54867-72109 GCF_000696425.1 Galeopterus variegatus | reverse complement strand
ACACGAATATTACAACTCTTTTATTGACTGGACAACTTCATTTTGACAACCTAAGCTATAACTTTTTATTTGAAATGAGTAGAAACTTACATGCCATTATATAAAGTTTGAAATTTGAGCAAAAGATTTGGTATGTTTTGGTTATATAGTCTGGAATACGGCTGGCATTTGCCAAACAAGTTATGTGTATTGGCAAGTATTTTATGAATAGAGAGGAGAGACTTACAACAAATACAAGAGGATTCAGAAAATTTCCTATTTGATTTTGGGGAGAAAAAGAACTTTTAATAATAGATTCATGTCTTCAAGTATGGAAGACTGAAGGCTGTTATGCTAGGAGTAACCCCAAACTTTAGTTGTTCCAGGAGTTCATGTGTGTATTCAAAAGACATTTTTTCTGTGCCAGGTACATGATAAGTGATGTGATCAACTACTGTACCACCTCCACCTCCACACACAGAGCTGTGACTCTTGTTAATTAAAAGTCGAGTATGTGTCATGCGTTGTACTGGACACATCATGTACATCGCCTCTAAGCCTCATAATTACCTTTTGTGGTAGGTACAATTAAACTTAGTTTATAGGTGAGGAAACTAAGATTCAAAGAGTTTAAGTAACTTGCGTGAGTTCAGGTAGCAAAACACTGCAGAACTCTGACCAAAGCTAAATTCTTTTCTAGTATTACTATTACTCAAGAATAAAACAAACTCCTTGTTGTGTCAGAGATCTAATTGGGAGAAGGGGGTACAAACACGTCAAAGATAATTCACACCGTGTAATAGTTGCTCTAATCACAGGAAGTACAAGGTCTTTATGGTGAGATCCCTGTGTAGGAAGTGAAGATGACATTTGGACTGAGTTTTGAAGAATGACTAGGAATGTTCTAGGAGTGTGGAGCAAGGAGGCATTCTAGACCTACCAGCAAATGTGATGGTGTTGATTCGTATGGGATTTACACACTTCATTCAGGAAAACAATCGGGTTAAGTCTTACTTCTGAGAGGTCGGACAACATCGTGACTTCTGTTCATATACCCTCCCACAATAAAAAAAAAATCATGCTTCACAATCGGCACTGCTCACACAGGATGAACAGATAACCATATCAATTTTTTCCATCTCCCTCCACTTCTTCCTCCCCGTTCTCTATTTTTGTCTCTGATATATATAAAATTACAACTATTCAGTTATCCTTTTATAAGTTCAGAGTGCTCAGATAAACTGTTTTATTTTAATAGAAATCTATTATTACTCGTAACACGTTCTCTTCGGCATTTTCCTCAAACTTACAGCTTGTTCTTTGTTGTTTATAAACTTTGCATCATGAAACATTTCAGATGCATTTTCATGTAGAAGCTTGATTAAGTCTCTGCTTGTTCCCCCTTCTCTTCCTTTTTTCCCCTCCCTTCCCTTTCTCTCTCTTCCCTTCCCTTTCCTCCCCTACCTTTTCTCTCTCTCCCTTCTGCCTTCCCATCCCTCACTCTTGACTCCTTCCCTTCCCTTCAGGTTCTAGCAGAACTATTTAATCAAAGGAGTCATGTTCCTCCATCAGGAGGCACATCATGTCTGATTTTTCTTTTTTGTGAAGCTAGCAGCCTTCAATGATTAATGTTAAGTTCAATTACATGATTGGAGTAAAAATATATTTGTATCCTAATGCTGCCATTTCTCTTTCACTTATTATTTGTAATAATTCGGTAGAAAGTTGTTTCCTACATTTACTACTTGTTTACCAGTACTATGATTTATATATAATGGGGAATACAAATGCTTGATTCTTTTCTTTATTTGCCAAATTTCAAAATAATGTTTGTTCACTGGTAACCAATTACTTTTTATGTTGCTTTAGTAGCATTACTAATTGAGCAACTTAAATATATTCAATGTGTTATAATCCATTGCAGTTATCTTTATTGATGTTAAGATTATCCCAGAATAAGTAAGTGGGGGCCTCTTCCAGTTGACATAGCCATTTTGATATGATCCTTGTGGCCTTTGTTAGTTTCCTTATTATCTGATTTGAAAAGATGTTCAGCTTTACCATGTCCTTTTTTTTTGTTTGTTTTTGTTTTTTCCCATGTACGTCTTTCCCATTTCTTACAGGAGCTCTGGAGATATTACAATACCACAATCTGGATGGTGAGTTGCTCGTTGTAAATGAACTGGCCATTGTTTCCAGGCATTTGCAGTGGATAAAGCTAGTATAGAGGTACATACATCGCAAGTTTATGCTCATACGTCCAAATCAAAATCAGGATTACAGACTTATTTTACCTTAACCTCCACTATTTTACAACTTTATTTTGCTCCCCTCCACCATGAATCCCCATTGTCACTGACATGGAAACTAATAGAATCTGCATACTTTATAATTTATTTATTTGCTTTATCTCTATTACACATAAACTGGTCTTAGAATGGTAATTCCTACACTACCACCAGCAATATGGTTACAGAAAACAGTTTAAGATTTCTTTTTCAATTATTTTGTGTTTTCAACGCATATTACACTAGAGATATACAGTATGTTTTAAAGTTCTTTGGCATAATTCCTCTCTGATGATAATGATACAAATTGAATGCCCATTTACTTTCACTTGCTTTTTATTAATTTTTGGTGACAAATAAATTATTTTATTTTATTTATTTATTTAATTTTTTAATTTTTAAAATTTTTTTTACAATAATATATTTGCATGAGTCCAAGCTAAATCTCTGTAGAACATGTCAGTGAAATACTTGGAGAACATTCCTTCTCCCTGTAGATAGCTACTTTAAAATGTTTTGATTGGTTTTAAGTTTTCTTTTTTTATTTTTTTGAAAATATAGTTATGCATCTATCTCTATCACCTGTGTCCCTATCATCTTCTATCATCTATCTTTATCTATTTATCTATTCCCTTTCTTAGATAAATGATACCATATTACACATACTTTTCCCTACCATTATTTTTACTTACTAACATAGCTTGGAGATTGCATAATAATAGTACTCACTAATATCATTTATTTTTGCTGCTCCTAGAATCCATTGTGTGATGTACCATAGTTAATTCAACTGATATAGTTTGGTAGATGGACAGTTGAGTTGTTTCCAGTCTGTTGCTACTTTCACTGACATGAACAACCTTGTATACAGTCTTCTTCTATTTTTATAGTTATCTTTCAGTTGTCTTCCTAAAGATGTGATTACTAAATCAAAAGTAAATGCATTCACATTTTTGATACATATTGCTAACCTCCCCCTCACAGGATTTGTAACATTTTTATACACACTAGCAAAGTATGACAGCCTCATCAACAGTGGGTGGGGTAATGTCAAACTTTTTGATTTTAGCAATCAATAGTTGAAAAATGGTACCTAACTTAGGTAGGTTAGGCTTGCAGTTTTTCTATCATGAACAAGAATAACCATTGTATTCTAAGGTTCAACTTTTTTTCTCCACCTCTTCAATTCTAGGATCCCCCAACATCCTAGGTTAACGTTTTTACTTGAACACAGTTAAGTTTAATATTTGTTGTGCAGATATATTTTTTAAAGCAATTTCTTATTTTCTGGTGCTACTAGATGATACAGGCTCATCTTATGGTTTCTTTGTGTGTTCCAGTACTAGATTTATCCATTTCTTCAAGGAAGACTGGCTTTTTAAAATTGGAGAATGGCATTAACAAACCAAGACCTGGGTACTGGGTACGCTTATTACCATTGGAGATATTTCTGTTTCTCATGGTGCACAACTAGGAACCACGTGCATTTATTCTAACCAGATTCTTCACACATACCTATAATTATTTCTGCATCTGCATATCTATCTTATATGTCCATATTAAAATGAACATGAGTTAATACTGAAGTCTCTGACGTCTCGAAATGTAATTCAGCACCCGGGGTCCATTCTAGCCTTTCTTATGTGTAACTCCTTTCTCTGTTGCTGAGGAATTCGGTTCCGGACATCTATATCTTACATGAATATTTGTTTACCCATATTTATATATTCTGAATTGCTTACTTGTACCCTGCAAGAAACAAATGTAGCAACTAGATAACAATGTTTCTGTACAGTCTTTTTAATAAAAGAACAAAGTTGAAGGACTTATATATATTTTTTCATGGATCATGCATTTGATGTAGTTTCTAAAAACCCATCACCAAACAAAAAGTCACCTAGATTTTCTCCTATGTTATCTTCAAGAGTTTTTTTAGTTTTGCATTTGACATCTGTGATCCATTTTGACGTAATTTGGTAAAAGGTGTACAGTCTAAAGATTTATTTGTTTCTACCTTCTTTAGGGTTAGATTGTTATTTTTTTCTCCAGGTTCTTAATGTGGAAGCTTAGAAAAGTATTTTACATTTTTCTTTTTCTAATGTTTGCATTCAATGCTATGAATTTTTCTCTAAGCAGTGCTTTTCCTGTATCCTTTATATTTTGATAAGTCACATTTTTATTTTCATGTAGTTTAAAAATATTTTAAAATTTATCTTGATACTCCTTTGACCTATGAATTACTTAAAAATGTGTTGTGTCTTTTCATATATTTAGGGATTTTCACCTATCTATTATTGATTTCTAGTTTAATTTAACAGTACTCTGAGAACATACTTTGTAAAGTTTTAATAAAATTGTTAACTTGTGTTTTATGGTCTGGAATATGGTTTATTTCAATGGATTTTCCATGTGAGCTTGAGAAAAACAAGCACTCTTCTATTTCATGGAGTAGTCTATAAATATAAATTAGATGAAGTTGATTTATGTTCTTATTCAGACTTCTATATCTTTACTGATTTTCTGCGTACTTTATGTATCAATTATCAACAGAGAACTATTGAAGTTTCCAACTTTAATATTTCATTTGTATATTTCTCCTTTCAGATTTCTATTTTCTTCTATCAATTTTTGCCGTGTGTATTTTGTTAGCTGTTGTTAGGTGCATGCATGTTTAGAATGTTTACATCTTCTTAGACCCCTTCGTCATTATGTACTGCCTCTCTTTATCCCTGATAGCTGTTCTTGTTCAGAAGTCTGCTCTGTCTCAGATTAAAATAACTATTCTTATTTTCTTTTGATTAGTTTCAGTATGGTATATATTTCTCCATTCTTTCACTTTTAACTTATCTGATTTTTTGTATTTAGCATTATTTTCATGTGAACAATGTGGTTGGGTTCTTTTGACAATCTCTGTCTTTCAACTGATGTGTGTAGACCATTCACATTTAGAATGATTATCGGTATAGCTGGATTGATATCTATCGCATTTGCCTCTTTTCTATTCATTCCCTTATTCTTTTATTTCTGCCCCCCCCTTTTTCTGCCTTTTCTTGTTTTAACTAAGCATTTTATATGATTCTATTTAAGCTGGATTGATATCTATCGCATTTGCCTCTTTTCTATTCATTCCCTTATTCTTTTATTTCTCCCCCCCCTCTTTTTCTGCCTTTTCTTGTTTTAACTAAGCATTTTATATGATTCTATTTAATCTCCTTACTTAGAATATTAGCTACAATTCTTTTAAAATTTGTATTAGAGGTTGTAGAGTTTACAGTAAGCATGTTAAAGTAATCTAAGCTCATTGTCAAATGTCACCATGCATCTAGCGAAGAATATTCTCAATTTTTCCCTCCCATCCTGGTGACATTGCTATCATTCCTTTCATTTGCTGTAGTAAAATCACGCAATACATCATTATTGTTATTAATTCAGACAAACAGCTGTCTTTCAGATTAAGAACAAAAAATAAAAATAAAAAAGTTTCCTCTTCTGCTTCTCTTTCTTTTTTACATTAATTCAAATTTTTGCTCTGCATAATTTTCCTTCTGCCCATAGAACTTCTTTTAATATTTCTTGCAGAGAAGGTCTGATGACAATGAATTCCCTCAGCTTTTGTTTGTCTGAGAAAGTCTTGAATTCTCCTTCACTTTTGAAGTGCACTTTTGCTATATATAGAATTTTAAATTGGTGCTTCCCCCCCACACATATATATTTTCATATTTAACTCCTCTCTTTCCTTGTTTGCATGATTTCTGGTGAAAAATTCAATGTAATTCCTCTGTTCATCTATAGCGAAGTTAGAGTTCTGTCTGTCTTCTTCAAGATTTTTTATTTTCCTTTGGTTTTCTGCGGTTTGAGTATATAACTAGATGTGGAATTTTTCGTACTCATCCTGAATAATGTTCTCTGAGCTTCTTAGATTTTTAATTTATTTTCTGTCATTTTTTAAATAATTCTCAGCCATTGTTACTTCAAATATATTATATATGTTGTGTAATGCATATACTTTACATCTTTGGATATTATACTACATTTTTGGGTTGTTCTGTTCTGTTCTGTTTATTATTATTATCTCTTTTCTGTCTGTATTTTAGTTTGGGAATTTTCTATTGACCTATCTTCCATATCCACAGCTGTGTTGAGTTTAGTGATGAGCCCACCAGAGGCATTTTATTAAGTATTTTTGATTTTCATTATTTCCTTTTGATTCTTCCTTAGAGTTTCAGCCTCTCTGTTTACATTGCTCATGTGTTTTTGCATGCTGTCTAATTTTTCCATGACAGCCCTTAACATATTATTCATAGTATTTTAAGTTTCCTGTCTGATAATTCCAATATCTGTGTTATATTTTATTCTGGTTCAGATGATTGCTTTGTCTCTTTAGATTGTGCTTTTTTCTTGCCTTTTGGCATGCCTGAAAAGTTTTTCATGTCATATCAAATAATAGTAAAGGAGGGAAATATACCTTTAGTGTGAGGATTTATGCTAATCTGCCTAGAAGTTGGTTGTGTTTAATGTGTGCTATATACATTAAACATACATACATGCCAGAAATTTCCAATTTTTTTTTAGTGACTTTGTTTTTGCCTCCCTTCTTGATTGCAGGCTTCCCTAAGTACTCCTCCTCAGAGACTCTGTGTCTTGCAGCCCTCCCAGTTGCAAATTGTTGTTCTTATACTGGAATGCTGTTGATGTGGTAGGTGAGTGTGGAGGAGAGGGGTGGTTGTGTACTTTTCTGATTAAATCATAGTCTTTTATAGAACTTGTACCTCAGGGATGTTAAAATCCCAAGTGTTTCTCCAGTTGTAAAGTTTTTTCTCCTTGTTAGTTATTTATTTCTCTGTCTGCAGTGATCTCAATCTCTTTTCTTCATGTCCTAATCTCTGGTGACTAGGTGAGGCAGGACTAGAGGAGGCCACAGGAGAGAGAAGGCTCCCTTCCAGCTGGAATAAAGCTCTGGGACAGACTTCCCTGTCTGGTGAGTAGGTTTTTGATATCTGAAGTCTCTGGGAGTGTCTCACAGTATTCTTCTTTTCCTACCACTGCCAGAGCCATGAGGATCTTGCTTAGAGCCAAACCGTGACAATGTGGTGAGGTTCTTGGAGGTAAAACCTTCAATAGTGTGGATGCCGCTGAAGAACACAGCTCCCAGAAGTTCCTTCCTCTCCTGATGGTTCAAACTCTGCCTTCAGCAATTTGTCAACATTTGCAAATATCCTACCAATGTACGATTCTAGCAGCTTCTGTTCCAGACAAGCAGATCTAGACTGTGTCTTTCTGGATACACATTCTTCTCTAGATATTTAAGTGGCTGTTGATAAACGCATGAAAAGTCATTGATTTTCAGTTTGTCCAGAGCTTTTCTATTTTTTTTTTTTAAATTTTAAGGACAGAAGTGACCATTTTAAAGCTCTTTACACGTTGGAGACGAAAACAGAAGTTTGGGCAAATTACTTTTATTTATTCTACATAGTGACTTTACTAAATAGATATACTATTCTAAGGATTTTTATCCTTAGCCTATTTTGAATTTTTTTTGTCTTTTATTTTTTTTAATTGTTTATTTTTTGTGTCTTATTTAAGGAATCTTCATCTATTCCAAAGTCATAAAGATTTTCTATGTATACAAAGGTTTAGTCTATAATTAAAAATAGTTTATTCTTTTTTAATCTATATAACTTGTATTTCTTTTTCTTGATTAAACACAGTGGCTCAGATGCCCCACTATAGCATGGAACAGAATGGCGTTAAGGGTGGTTTTTTATTATTTTTCTTCTCATAAGGGAAATTTTCAGTATTTCACAATCATTACAATGTTTATGGTAGAATATTTTGTAAATACCTTTTTTTATTTTAAGTACCCTTATATTCATATTTGCTAAAAGTTTATCTTTTTTCAATCATGGAAGATGTTTAATTTTATCGAAGATGTTTTTTTCTAAATCTATTAAACTGATCATGTGTTTTAAATTCTCCTCATTATGTTGACATAGTGAATCAGATTATTTTTTGAAAGTCCAGTTAATATTTCATTCCTAGAATAAAACCGATTTGATCTTGATATATTGTCTCGTTTATACAAATTGGACTTGATTTGATAATATTTAGTTTAGGATTTTAAAAATCTGTATTGGTAAAAGAGATTTGTTCAGTTATTTTTCTTTCTTACATTGCCCTTGGGTTTTGATATCAGGTGATCCTGCTCTCATAGTGATAGTTTTGAATTGTTCCCTCTTTTTCTTTTCTCAGTTTTTGTCAGATGGATGGAATAATTCTCCATGAAATATCCACTTATAGAGGTGTGTTAAAATCTCCCACTAAAATTGTCGATTATATATGATGTGGATTTTTTGTTGTTGTTGATTTTTAATACATATTTGAGAATACTGTATTTGGTATGAACAGAATTTTTACATCTTACCAGTGTATTATCCTTTTATTATTATAAGATATTTCTATTTCTTTCTAACAAATACTTCTTGCCCTGAAAAATGCTTTGTTTGGTATTAGTATAACTAGACTAGTGCCTTTGGTTTGTATTTACTTAGCATATAATATTTATTCTTTTAGTTTTAAACTTTTAATGTCTGTGTACTATAACCTTTGCTTTATTCTATGCAAATATATTTGGATATTAAACATAGGAATAATAACATTTACATTTAACACTTACTGCTGGTATATATGAATTTAAATACATCACTTATTATTAGCTTTATATTTTTACCACTGTTTGTAAATTTATGTACTCTATTGCCTCATTTCAGTTAACCAAATATATTTTATTATTCTGTTTTTATCCTATACCCATTTCCTACATTACTGTTTTTAACCATTATTTAAGATTTTATACTACATATTAGGGTATGTCCGGATCCTCAGTGTGTAAAAGTCAATATAAATTTGTTAATTTACCATTTCCTGACCAGAAGGTACTAGAACTCTTCAACTCCTGTTTTCACTTCAAATTTTGTATTTTTTTCATGAATATTACTAATATGTGTATTTAAATCTACATGACATTATTTTTATGATTTTATATCATTAATATTAACAAAGCTAGACACGTTTACCATTTCTGTAACTGTTCATTTCTTCCACAATTCCATCCTAAAATTATATTCCTTCAATCTGAAAAAAATTTTCAAGTGATTTTTTTTATACATATAAAATTTGTCCGCTGGTGATCATTTTTTTCATTTTTTTGGAGGAAGTCTAAAAATATCTATATTTTTCCTTCTTTAAGTTTAGAATTAATCTGAGTTTAGATTTTATCTGTTTCGACAAAAGCATTTCAGTAATTCTCTTTCACTGAAACTTGACTGCCATTGTTTCTATTAATTGTTCAACTGTCATTATTATTACTGTTATTACTTTTTTAAAGCAATGTGCCTTTTTTATTGCAATATTTATGATTTTGCCTTCTCTGGTTTTTGGCAATTTGACAATGAAGAGCCAAAATGATTTTCTACGTATGTATCCTTACTGAGATTTGTTAGTTCTTTAAACTTTGGCTTGATGCCTCCTTTAAGTTTTGATATTTGTTTTAGTCCATTTTGTGTTGCTATTACAGAATACCTGAGACTGGGTAATTTATAAAGAACAGAGGTTTATTTGGCTTATGATTCTGGGACAGTTGCATCTGGCATGGGCCTCAGGCTGCTTCTACTTATGGTGGAAAGTGGCAGGCAGCTGGTGGGTACAAGCAGATCACATGGTGAGAGGAAGCAAGAGAGAGAGAAGGTGCCAGGGTCCTTTAAACAATCAGCTCTCATTGGAACTAATAGAGCGAGAACTCACTCACTGCTGCTCCTCCCCCAGGGAGAGCATTAATCCATTCATGAGGGATCCACCCCCATGACTCAATCAGTTTCCAACACTGCCACATTGGGGATCAAATTTCTACATGAGTTTTGGAGGGGACAACACATCCAAACTCCATAAATATTTTTAGCCAGTATTTCTTTCTTTTTCTTTTTCCTTTTTTTTTTTCCTTTTTGTCTTTTTTCATGACCGGCAATGGGATCGCAACCATCGGTGTCGCGCCCACACCATGCTCAACCAGTGAGCAGACCGGTCTCTATATGGGATCCGAACCCTCGGCGGGAGCGCCGCCACACTCCCAAGTGTCACACTCTACTGAGTGCGCCACCAGGCCGGCCCCTAGCCAGTATTTCTTGAAACAACACTTCGATACCTATCTCCTTTTTCCTTTTTGACTGCAATTACACATGCATTCAGCTCTTCACAATGCCCCTAAATATCTCTTATGCTCTTTTCAGTATGTATCTTTTTCACTTCATTTTTCATTCTATGCATTTTCTACTTAGCTATACTCCAAAGCAAAAATCTTCTCTTTAACTGTTTCTAATCTTCTCTTAAACATAGCTGTGGAATGCTTGATCCAGTTACTTTAAGTCATACAGCCACAGGGAGATGAATTTGGACAATGACCTTAAAGAGGTTGGAAACAGACTCTTTCTCAGTTAAGTCTTCAGATGAGAACATAGCCCAGCTGTCATGGTGATTACAGCCTGGGAGGGATCCAGCTAAACTGAGTCATAGAAACTGTGAGAAAATAAATGTGTGCTATTTTAAGCCATTAAGTCTGTGGTAATTTGTTACACAACAATAGAAGGCAAACTCTAGTTCTCTGGTTAAATTGTTCATGCTGCCATCTGTGTTCTTTGACATGTAAATCAGCTCTTCTGAAGACCGTGTGATGATCCTAACAGTTCCATTCGCTGGTGTCTAGCTCTTCATCATGTATCTTGCAATGCCTGCTGACTTTTAAGTGAATGACAGAAACTGTATATTAAAAACATGTATGGGCTTCTGGTCAAGGTGGCAGAATAGAAGGTCTCCAGCATTACTCTCTCCCACTAATCAATAAATTTCCATCTACTAAAAACCAACAACAGCCAGGCTAGGGCTGCTAGAACTCAGGTGAAGAGGAGGAGAGACCTACTGAGTTCACGAAGATAGGAGAAGCCACGATAAGAGAAAGAAAGAACCACTCCAACCGTTTTGAGCCCCAGACATTTCAAGGCAGGAGCTGGTGAGCACACAGAGTAAGAGCTGGCAAAAGCCACAGCTGTGCCCTTTGTATGAACTTGCTTGGAGGTGGCAGGAGAGAAAAGGGCCTTGGTGGCCCCCAGGCCAGCAAGACCATTGACAGGGTTCCCATGGACCCACATAAAAGTGAGGAGCCACTGACAACAGAAGAAAGGAGCCTCTCAGAGGCTGGTGAGTCATCACAAGGGACCAGCACATGGCCTGTCCCATGCAAAGTGTTTGGAGTGCAGATGGTGGGGGAGACAGGCCATCAGGGTAACACTGGTTGCAGCATGGACAGCTGATCTGTCCCCCAGTCAGCATGGAAACACTCAGTGGAGACAGTAAGGAATATAGAACTTCAGGGGGTGCAGTTTGCTGAAAAGAGTCAGGTCCAGACCAGAGTTTCCATACAACCCAGGTGTATCAGACCTCACAAGACCCAGAAGTGCTTCCAACGTCAACAATTAAAACCTGAGCTGCACAAAAAAGGCTTCTCCAGAGAATCAGCAGCAAAGTGGCAATTTACCTCAACTACAAGGCTCAAGTGCTGGTCCCCACAGGAAGTTCCCCCATTTTAGAAGTAAGCAAAGGACAACAAATTAGTTCCAGTGCAGGTTTAAGTGTGGGAACAGCAAATAATCCAACACAGAACTGAAAAAAAAAAAAAAAACCCACAGTAAAAGAAAAAATTTAATATTCACCAGGTCCAACTCCACTAAAAAACACCTATAAACCCTAGAAGGACTGGAAGTCCCCTGGGATCCCAAGCCAGGGAAGACAGAGGGCCAAGGGCCTCAGTCATGCCCTGCCAACATCCTCAACCAGCCCAGAGATGACCATCAAGCCACCACAGTAAGTGCCCTGGGCTCCTGAGCCAGGGCAGTCCGGGGCTAAGTGCTTTGGCCACTCCCCCCTGACATCTGCATCCAGCCCAGTAATGACAGAGCTGACCCTGGAATCCCCCCTGGTCTCTCCTTCTGGAATGAGGGGGGCACCATGGGCCTCAATCATGCTCCCCCTCCTTCCTCCCTTTCTCACCCTGTTTCCTTCCCCCTTCCCCTCTCCCTAGCTGCTCTGCTACAACATCTTAGGATGAGGCATGGTGTCAGGGAAAGCTGAACCCAACTGCAATTAGGCAAGCTGTCACCACTGCCCCAGGGCCTCACTGGGGTCCTGAGGTCTGGAGCTTGGGAAAGCTGAACCCAGCCACAACCAGGTAAAGAGCACACCAAAAACACCATTTCTGCACAGGTAGCCCACCATAGCCAACACAATTGCCATAGCTGCTGCAAAAGCAGCTGGTCTCTATAGCAGCAGTCACAGCCACCATGCAGATGGCACGCCAGAGTCTCAACTTCATTGACACAAGGAGAGGCACTAGCAGAAATCAAAAAAGGAAAACAAATATAAAAGAGGTCCTGTCTCTCCACAAAGACCTTCTCACTTTATTATACTTTATAATTATTATTTTTTCTATTGCTTGGTTTTGTTCTTAACCATCGGGTTCATTGGATTTCTTGTTTTTCTTGCTCTATTTACTGAAGTAGTCACTTCCTTATGGTTTTCTCCTGCTTTCTATTTCCTTGTTCTTTCTTTCTAAAGGATCTAGCATTTAAAAATGATTTGATAAAGCAGTCATATGTGTTTTATAATTTACTTTTAAGTCTAAAATTTCTGATGAAAATTAATGTAGATTGTTGATTTTACTAATATAAAGAATAGCTCCACCTACATTTTAATAATATTCAACAATAGTATATCTTTAACAATCAAACATATTTAATAATATATCGATATTTTTAATACTTAGAACTTTAGGGTCTTATTTCTTATGTATGTAAGAAAAATTGATATTATAACTTATTCACATTTTCATAAGCAGAGAAATATGATAAGGTAATAAAATACTTCTAAAAATAAAACATATTAGGATACGATATGTAGAGCGAGAGAATGAAATGAACTTAAAAATAAAAAAAATTTTAAATTTCTAACAAAAATCCTCATTTTTTTATTTTTAAAAGTATGATTGTGAACACTAACAGAAATGACTATGCCATTTCTCTTTCTTGGAAAATATAAAAGATTGCTGTAAAAGTTTTGTTTTTAAAACATCAATATTTTATTTTATTTATTTTTTTATTTTGTCAATATATAATGTGGTTGATTATTATGACCCATCACCGAAACCTCCCTCCCTCCCTCCTCCCTCTCCCCCATCCCACCCAAGAATGTCCTTTCCATTTGCTTGTAATTGCATTATTTTTTACTATTTATGTTTCTTTTAATTCGAGAATTGGATTATGCATTATCTTTGATTGACGACACAACCTCCTGGGCTAGCTTCTCAACTCAGAATAAAAATTTCATGATGCTGGATCTCCCCAATCCCATCACCCTGTCTCCCCATGGAACGTAACCAGTGTCTTGAATCACTTGCTTCTCATTTTTTGCTTCATTAAAATGTAGTTTTATTTTCCATGTATATTTCTGAAGTTTAAAACAGCAGTAACATTTTTGTACCTATTTAGGGTCAGTGTGGCATAAATTTTTTTTTTTTTTTTTTTAGGGATGTTGGGAAACAAGATTTTCTCTTTCACAAAAGCTGCAGAAAGAAACTCTATTCTCTTCATCAGTGGGAGGTTTGCAAAAAGCTTGTAAAATCACAAAAGGAGCTGACCTCAGTGTTAGACTGTGAAAAGCATAGCTGGGAAGGAAAGAAACAGAGTAGTGACCACTGGGCCATGTCTGGAGTCCACCTTACACTATTTTTCTTTTATTATTCAAAGCATCTTAACATTTGCTTGTACATATTTGTAGAGTGTAGTGTGCTGTTTCAATACATGCATATACTGCACAATGACTCACTTAGGGTAGAGAGCATAGCTTTGCACCCATCAGTCCACCACTTCCCCCGTCTTCCCCCACCCTGCTAACCATTATTCTACTCTCTATCTATGAGAACCACTTTTTTTTCTTTTTAAAGATTTCCATCATGCAATATCTGTTTTTTTGTGTCTGACTTTCTTCACTAAACATGATGGTTTCCAGTTCCATCCATGTTGCTGCAAACGATGGGATGTCATTTTCATAGCTCAATAATATTACATTGTGTATCTATACCAGTTTTTTAACCACTCATCCATTGATGGACATTTAGGCTGATTCCACCTCTTGGCTAATGTGACTAATGTGAATAGTGCTTCAGTGAACATGGGAGTGTAGGTGTCTTTTTGATGAATTGGTTTCATTTCCTTTGGGTACCTGCCCAGGAGGATGATAGCCGGGTATTAAGGTAGATCTATTATTAGTTTTCTGAGGAACCTGCACAGTGTTTCCATGCTGGGCGTACCAACTTACACTCCCACCAGCAATGTAGGGGACTTCCTTTAACTCTGCATCTTCCCCAGCATTTGTTATTGTCTGTCTTGTTGATAATAGGCATTCCAACTGAGGTGAGATGATATCTCATTGTGGTTTTAACTTGCATTTCCCGGATGATTAGTGATGTTTTTCATGTGCCTGTTGGCCATTTACATGTCTTCTTTTGAGAAATGTCTGTTCAGGTTCTTTGCCCATTTTTTAATTGGAGTTATTTGGTTTTTAGCTGTTGAGTTCTTTATATATTCTGGATATTAGACCCTTCTCTGATGTGTGATATGTAATTCGCAAACACGTTTTCTGATTATGTAAGTAGTCCCTTCACTTTGTTGACAGTGTCCCTTGCTGTTGAGAAGCTTTTTAGTTTGATGTAGTCCCATTTATCTATTTTTTCTTTAGTTGCCTGTGCTTTTGTAGACTCTATCAAAAGAACGCTGAATACTCCCATTCTGTGTACCTTACTCTATTTTTGCTTGTCATGTTTTGCACTTGAGTCAATACATTTCATGGCCACCATTCTCTATCAAAAGAACGCTGAATACTCCCATTCTGTGTACCTTACTCTATTTTTGCTTGTCATGCTTTGCACTTGAGTCAATACATTTCATGGCCACCATTCTTTTTTTTTTTCCTTCAGTTTGAGTTGATTTGGGGTTTTATGTTTTTTGCAGCTAAAAATTGTCTAATGTGTGCAGTTAGTTACTAAATTTGTGTTTTTTTTAAGTCAATAAAAATCTGGTTCTGCAATCTCATATTGCCAATGTACACATAAACATTTATATCTTTTCAAATCTCATCCCCTCCACACTCTGTAATCCATTCACCTCTTCTAAACTGTGCCTTCCTGTCTGTGTCTCTCTCTCTGCAAGCTCTCATTCTATGCCTCCACCATGAGATGGTATCCAAGACGGCCTGAGCCTATTTCTGTACCAAAGAGTTGAAATAAACCACTCACCTTTGAGCTGCGTCCTATGGACAGAGAACGTTGTATTCCTGAAGGAGAGTACAGCAATGTGTTACTAAACATGGCCATCGTTCAAAAGTCACCATGATCAGTTTTTATATTGCCTGTGCAACATAAAAAACCTCTGGACGGGTGATGATTAGAAATTCTGAGAGTAGGTAGCGAGAGTCCTGCCCTTTCAGTAACCATCATGGCACTTACTGTCCACATGTGTAGTTACTGTGTAATTAATCATTAAAGCCTGAACACTTTTGAGAGTTAGAGGGGGTTGGCGGAGACTCATAATAATTATTCCAGACCCACAAGTGGAAACTAGTAACCTGGGATGGATGATCCCCTTACCTATGTGTCTCCCTGAGAAGATGGGGAAGAAGGCTAGCACCTGCTGTCATTCCTCCTAACAATAGCGAAGCTCTATTTTTTCCTTAAAGGTCAGTGAGAATCTTTTGACTTCTATAATCTCTCATTTCCAATAATTGCCTCTCTGCGTGATCACATGATGTTTATTTTAATTTTTGTTATTACTTTTAAATGAGCGAATTGAAATTTTGAATGGGAAAACACAAGTAATGGCTGCATACACTTATCTAAGTGGGGTGGAGTGGAGGGACTGTAAAGCAAAAAAGTATCCTGCTGACTAATTTGACATCGAACCTGTTCCACAGTAGACACAGAAGCTGTGTGGTAAGTAGGTGAGCCAGACGATTCATCACGGGTCCCAGTGCAAAATAAAAATCAGGAACCCTTGTTCTAAAGACACGAAAATGGCATTAAAGGCACTGAAATATGAAGCTTTTTACTTTTTTCCATGGTCTCTCTCTTGATTTGTTATATTGTTTTTTATTTATATTAAGAAAGCTTTGCATCTGAGGGAGAATTCATTTTAGGTACCAATCAAGAATGAAAACAATCATTAGGTTAATAAATTTTTCAGGAAAAGCATTGCATTTTATTTTAACGTCTATCAGTTTAAGGAAACATTGAGGAGATATGTAGTCTTATGGGTAGTTTCAACTGTTTTTAATTTTTTTTTTAATTTTCTGTTTAGTAAAGTAATCCTGACAAGGACACTGATACAATAGTTCATTGCTCCTCATTTTGATTTATTCTTTAGAAATTAATTAGCAAAACAGGAGTTTGCATTATAAATCTGTTTTACAGAGGGCAGAGTTCACTAATGTGCAAGAGTTTGCATACATATCAAGGTTATAAATAACCCCATAGAGAATATCATTAGGTTTTGTTTTCTGCATTTGACAGTATAAAGAAGAGGTCAATAAATAGCACTAGGTTTGCTATTGTGTGTGTATGAGTAAAGCTAGTTGTTTTTTTTAAACAAAAAAACTGATAATCTCGACTTATCTCTACATCTCTCTGCTCTCCACTAAAAATAAATATGCTGCTATTTACATTTTCTAGAGCTGTAGAATGTTGACAGAAGCAGTAGAATTATATGAAAAATCATAATGCAATGAAAATCAAGATGCGTTCTTAGTGAAAACAATATGAAAACATATATTTTTGTGTGTATGTGATTTTTATTTCTTTCTATACCCCATTCCCAGCATTCCCA
>NW_007734253.1:52850-53832 GCF_000696425.1 Galeopterus variegatus | reverse complement strand
AATTTACAGCATATTTTTAGAACATTCGTAGAGAAAGTTTACCTCGGTTTACTTCAGCAGTAATCAAGGAACAAAATGATTATCTATACCCATCCATTTCAAAACAAAACCCGAACTCATTTCTGAGCAGTGTGCACTATCTCAGCACTTCTCAAGCTTTAAAGAGCACATGAGCCACCAGAGAATTTTGTCAAAGCCCAGGCTCTGATTTAGTCTGTCACAGGTGGGGACTGCAAATGTTCTCTCCTAAAGAGTTCCCAGCATGGTGAAGTGGCTCGTCCTGGAGGCCGCAAGGACCTGAAAGACACATATGTAAGTTTACTATAAAGACAAATGTAGTCAGTCACATGTTGTTGGAAAAGGTATCTTCCTTAGAAAACACAGCCTAGCGAGTGCCTCATCCATAGGACAATGATTTGACCAGGTTTGTGGCCAGCCGTGGTGACAAGGAAGCCCTTCTCTGATTTTTCGTTCTCAGTTCTTCTCCAAAAGCAGACTTTTCATCAGAGGAATGTTTTGTTTGGGTACGTGTATAAGCAACATAAAAGGGTGTAGTAGAGATGTCTTTGAGAGCAAATATGGAATAGATGCAAAGGAATTCGCCAAGTGTCTACTTAGTATTATTTCATTGCTCTGTGTTCAAAAATAAGGCTTCTGTCCTCAGTTCCTTCACCCTTTATTTTTATTTATTTATTTATTTTTTGGCAAATTTCCTTCTCTCATATACTCATGAAGAGTGTATGAAGTTATGAGAATAACGCAGCCCCCACTTGCCTATCCTGGTTATGTCCCCTTTTAATGACTGAGTAGAGAACTTTCCCCTTTCCTCATCCTTTTAATGGGCTCCAGAAAAAAATCCCCAACATTACCTCAGATAATTTGACCCACAAATACACTAATGCATTATAGTTCCAAGATAACATCTAGAGTTACATCTTATACATATATTCCTGCCCTGCTCTGTTTTGCATATAGCAACTAA
>NW_007734253.1:50222-52296 GCF_000696425.1 Galeopterus variegatus | reverse complement strand
CCAGGGTCCCTCACTCTCCATGGAGGAACTGTGGGAACTGGTGGTACTGAGCAGTTTCTGGGCTCTGTTTATGACTCCTTGGTGGCCTCCTTTCTGATTCCCATTGTGGTTATCGTGATCAGTGCTACACTGGCTTCTCGTGGCTTGAGCATGTAGGGCATCACCTCACTGTGCCATGTATGTTTGCAGGTTTCTCTGTGTTGCGTTCACAGCCCCTTTTGGAGTTTATTCATGTGCAACCTGGAAGGGCGAATGAGTCTGTGCCTGTGGGGCAGCCTCAGCCACTGGGGCAGGGTGGGAGCTGATGGAAAAGCGCCTCCTCCACTCCCTCTGGGTGTACAATTCTGAGAAGATCCTTCCAGAAACTTTGATCCCAGAGGACTTTGGCTGAGAAACATTCTTCCCATTCCCTTGATAGCTGCTTCCCCAGCATAATCTTAAGCCTGGCCCTGGCCTTTGTCTTGTATTTTTTTTCCCCTAAGTGTTTGGAAACTTGGGTCTCCCACATTTGGTCTTTTTTATTGTCAGATATTCTAAAATGTAGGATTCACTTAAAACATACTGAAACAATTATAGAAAATTGCACTTCCTTATATTGCATTTATGTTTAAGTATCTAAATTGTGAAGAGATTATTGTAGAAGAATAAGGCAGTGCCTTGCAGACTGATCTGGTAGAGAAGAGACACTTTGTCATTTTGTATTTATTTATCATGCAAAATAATAACATGCTTCCTTAGTCATCTGATTACAATGTTCCCTTCAGCCATTTTTAAGACCAATTAGGGTGTTGCCTTTTGGGTTATTTTTTCAGGTGAGAAGGACGACTTATTGATTTAATTAAAAGAGAAGCTCTAATTCACAACAGGTGAAAAAAGGATAACTATGTCACAGTGCTAACCTACAGTTAATGCCCTGCAAGGTGATTGTAGTGGATATTATTTTGACTGCAGCAGATTGATTATTATTGTTACTTATGCCCAAATATTGTTTCACATGGTTTTATTATGAATTAATGTGAATGTGGCAATTTCAATCTTTTCATACTAGGAATCTGAGAAAATTATACGATACCCCTCCTTAACATTTGATGCAGATTGACTTTATTCTCTTTTAACTCTACAGAGGAATATTCACCTTCTTTATTGACACTTAAAAACATTTTAAAAATAACCTGTCTCTTAAGAGAATTCAAAAGGCTCCATGATCTACAAATGCCTAGGAATTCATCACTGTGTGTGAATTGTTTCCTTCATGTCCTTTGTTGGGACTACATATGACGTATGTAAGATGACTGGGATTCTCCATCACAAGCCTTAGCAGACAGTGAGGGTGTGGGCACAGACAGTGAGTCTCCCCTGATCCTCAATAGCTAGCAAAGAAGACACTAGAATAAAGACAGCCATTAATAATTCTGGAAAAATAATTTATCTTTTCCAATACTTTTGTGCTGGTATTCAGCAAGATGAGTTGACTATATTGAATAATATTTTTGGTTAATTTCATCCCATTATAACTTTAAAAATGACTAGTGTTTTCTAAAGCTTATTAAAATCATCTTAAAAACCACAATATGAAAAGTAAATGATTAATTAAATATCAGTTAAATCCTTGAAATAAAAAGAGCATGTACAAGGTGTAATCCAGACATCTGGATACTGTGCAAGGTAAAAAGAATAAAAAAACAAGCTTTTTCTTCATGGAAGATACAGGCCATTTTGAGTGGTATCAGGCAGGTAACTGACCTACAATTGATTGGCTGGTCCTGATTGCAAATAGCTAAGCCTGTGGCAAACTGGAGAATGTAAGCCTTCCTTGCCCAAGGACTACATTAGAATTCACTGTTTTTTAATCCATTGATGGGTAAACAAATTTTAGATCTAGCTCCTTCTAAAAATTCTGCCTCACCCTGTGAACCTACTTCATCAACCAAAACAAGTACACTTCTCATGTTTACAGAGCTTTGACTACTAAAATCATTTGATTACATTAAACATCTGTATTAGTCCATTTGGTGTTGCTTATAACAAAATACTTGGAACTGGGTAATTTATAAAGAAAATGAAATTTATTTGC
>NW_007734253.1:46965-49434 GCF_000696425.1 Galeopterus variegatus | reverse complement strand
TTTCTGAGGCTGGGAAGTCCAAAGTCCATCTGGTAGTGGCGACAGTGACCCAGGGGTCTCATATTACAAGATAGTGGAACCAGAAAGAGCAGAGAGAAAGCAAAAGACAGACTCCCCTCTTCTTTTAAAGCCCTCAGAACCACACCCCTGACCACCATTTGTAATCCATTCACTACAGCACGGTCCTACAATCCAATCGCCTCTTCAAGGCGCCACCTCTCAATTGCCATCATAGGGTTTCCCACCCTCTTAACAGTCACAATGGGGGCTGATGGAGTTTGGATGTGTTGTCCCCTCCAATACTCATGTGGAAATTTGATCTCCAATGTGGCAGTGTTGGAAACTGATCGAGTCACGGGGTTGGATCCCTCATGAATGGATTAATGCTCTCCCTGGGGGAGGGGAGATTAATGAGTGAGTTCTCGCTCTGTTAGTTCCCCTGAGAGCTCGTTGCTTAAAAAGACCCTGGTATCCCCCCCAACCTTGCTTCCTCTCACCATGTGATCTGCTTGTACCCGCCAGCTGTCTGCCACTTTCCACCATGAACAGAAGCAGCCTGAGGCCCTTGCCAGATGCAGCTGTCCCAGAATCATAAGGCGAATAAACCTCTCTTCTTTATTAATTGCCTAGTCACAGGTATTCTGTTATAGCAACACAAAACCGACTAAAATAGGGTCTAAGTCTCTAATACATAAAACTTGGGGGACATGGTTCAAGCTTCAAAGAATTTTGGGAGGATGTAATTCAATCCACTACAACATTTAAACAAAATCTTCACAAAACTGGACTGGGTGAGCTATACAAATCTGTACTGTACCTTTTATTACAAGCTTATTAATTTTGAGGGGGTGGTCTTGACATGGAATTCATAATTCGAAATCTTCTTCGGCTGGGCGAGAACATCTCCATCCCTATTTTCCCAAGATGCCTGCCCAAAGGAGCCAAAGAATACAAGCTCCTTGACAGAGGGATCTTCTTGGTCCTGTTCAAATCTGGATCACCACTGCCCAAAAGAGTATTTAGGAGCATATTATTAGGACACAATACCATCTGCTGAATAATACAATAAATTCAGTGGTTTCACCACTTGTGGGCAGGAAGGATGGGATCCTACAGAATTTCTTCATTAAAAGTTTCAGAAAGATTAAATTATCAAAGAGAGTTTTATGACACTGCAGTGTCCAGGATGAGTTGGACTCATAGGGTATCCTTCCCACGGTAATCAGATAGCACTCCAGTTTCATAGGGTTATCAAAGCCTAAGATGGGAGGATAACATAGAGGCCATCTAAAACTTTCCTCTTTCTGATGCTTGAATCCTGTCATTAATTCTCCATTAATGAATTGTCTGAGATTGTACACATCCCGTAACAGCAGTCTCATTACGTCCAAAGCTACACTATGCCAGAATATCTTCGTTTAGGTTAAGGTGAAATACGTTTTCCATAAGATTCACTCCATTTTCTCTTTGCTGACTTGAAGTTGCAGAAAAAGTGTCACTGATCCCTTTGTAGCCTAATGGTCCTTTAAATATTTAAATATCCTTTAAATATTCAACTAAATTATTGTTAGCTATCCTATCTTTCACAAACCTTTCCAGGAAAAAACTACCAACTTCTTCACCTATTCTTTACTGACAGATTTTTGGGTCCCTTACCATCCTACTTTACCCTTCTAAATATTTGCTTCTTCAGCTTGTAATCTACGAGAAGTAGAGCAGAACAGAAAACCTCCGTCTTCTCAAGGAAATGGGATGTAAGTTAAATCAATCATGATGTTGACAGCTACATGATACTGTTTTAAATACATAATATGAACTAGAATCCATGTCTTTTTAAACAGTGTTGTTAATTATATTACATATTTATTTTTTGTTTTAAAATTAATTTTAAGTGATTAAAGGTAGTATATATGCGTATAATTTTTAAAATTACATTTTACTCTAGTAGATGTTGTTAATGTGGCACCCAGATCCCCTTCCTAGCTCAGGATGGTCATCCCCAGTCACTGGGACTTCTGGCTGCCCATGGGTCCGTCCCAGTTGTCTCCTTCTCCAGAGAAGAGTTCTGTACCAAGTACACCCCTCACCTCCCCCATAAGGGCAGGCTGCAGACAGTGGTCCTCTGGCATGTGATACAAAAGGTCCTCTGCGTCAAGGTGATGTCATCTCCAGTGCTCCCTGCAGGATCAAGCCCAACTCCCCTCCCACTGACACCCTTTGCTTGCCCTGTCTTACTACCCACATTTCTTTTCCTCGGGAACATTCTCTCGGTAAAGCATGTGCACTGAAATCCCCATCTCAGGCTGTGCTCTTAGGGAATCTGGCCCAAAACAATTACCAGTAGAATTATGATAAAATACATAAGTCTTGCTGATTCCTGGAGGTAACCACTCGAACCCTTTAAGCTCTGTGTGTGTGTGTGTGTGTGTGTGTGTCTGTGTTTTGTGGTCGTGATGGGGGTTGTTTGAG
>NW_007734253.1:42545-46284 GCF_000696425.1 Galeopterus variegatus | reverse complement strand
TGTGTGTGTGTGTGTGTGTGTGTGTGTCTGTGTTTTGTGGTCGTGATGGGGGTTGTTTGAGGTGCAGTATTCCTAAATATTGTACATATTTTTGCATTACTTGAATTATACATTTTATATTATCTTCTGATTGCTTTTGTGTGGAAATAACTCTTGGTATTTTTTGTAGCTTTACATTCCTAATAATTATAATTTTTATTAAAATAAGGTATTGATAACATTCCTATGACAATGTTAATGTTACTCATACTTGAGCCAAGCTGTATTCTGAGTACATTTCTTCCTGATTCAAATTTTCTGTAGTTCATAGTATTTTATTTTTTATTATGTTTTATTATGTACTTCCTATTGTTTTCCTCCAAATGTTTTTTTTGATGTTGTTGTTGTTGTTTTTGGTTTTTACTTTATAATTTTCTATTTTGCTCCAAACGATCCAAGAAATCGTTGTGTAATCCTGCCAGAACCCTGCCCCTTGCAGGAGCCTTCTCCTCTTGTTGTTGTTGTTGTTGTTTTTGGTTTTTACTTTATAATTTTCTATTTTGCTCCAAATGATCCAAGAAATCGTTGTGTAATCCTGCCAGAACCCTGCCCCTTGCAGGAGCCTTCTCCTCTCAGCCCTGTTTTACTAAACCAGGGTGTGCAGGTTGCTCTCTGGGCCTCCACAGCTCCTCTTTGCTGCCATCCTATCACTCTTTTCCATTTTTCCTCCTTTCTTCACTCTACAGAGCTTCCCTAAGAAAGGGTACATGTGAACTAAGCCATCCTTGTGTGTTCTGAAAGCCTTTTTTCTATATAGTTTATTGATAGCTTGACTTCACGTGGGACTCTAGGTTTTGAAGGCTACTGCATCACACCTGCTTCCTTCCTTGCTGCAGAATAGCCCAGTGCAGTCTCCATTAGCTATTTAGTACATGATCTATGTTTTGCTCTCTCTCAGTGCCTTGGATTGAATTATCCCCAAAACTTAGTCCCGACTGTGACAGTGTAAGGTGGGTGGGAAATCCTGTTACGTTAATTGAATGGTGGGGCTTCGAAGAAGTGATTATATTCTGAGGACCATGCCTAGTGAATAGATTAAAAATGGTGGTCAGGGGCTTGTTTCTGAGGGCTTTAAAAGGAGAGTGCAGGAGGAGCTATACATCTGTCTGCTCTGCTGTTTCTGCCATGTGAGACCCCTGTATTACTATAAAAACATCACTAAAGAAAACCCTCACCTGACATGTTCCCTGGGCTTTGTACATCCCAGCCTCTGAAACTGTATGCAGTAAATTTCATTTTCTTATAAATTACTTGATTCCAGGTGTTTTGTTATAAGCCACAGAAACAGACTAACACACTCAGCAAGTTTTTAAGCTCTTTTCTTTATCTGTGGTGTTCTAATGTCTCAGAATTATGTCCTCTGATGTGGGTATTTACTTTTGATTCATTTTTCTTGATGGGCCTCTTCAACAATACACATTAACTCAGCTAATACTCAGAATGAACGTGGGCATTGCTGTTCCTCATCTCTGAAGTAAGGAAAAGGAATTTCAAGTAAGTCCTGTGGTACGTCTAAGACCACACACCAGAAATAGCAGAATGGTTCTGAAACCTGCACTTAGGCTGCACATCCACGTTCTCGAGCTATTACGCTGCAACTTCCAGCTAAGTTTTGTTTCCCACAGCCTAACCTCCAATTGCAGGTTTTTGTTTACTTACTTTATTGCAATTTTTGTGACACTGGAATTATAACAATTATTTCATTTTGTTGAGTTAGGAAAAACTAAACGTCCTTCTCTTTCTTCAACTTTACCAAATATTTCTGGATGTTGGTTGCATCATTAGTTGCATTGATGGTGACTCTTGCTATCTTCTCAAAAACTAATAAATAAGACCTCAGTTCCTTTCAATAAGAATTTTCCCTCCTGATGGCCATAAGCCTTCCACCTTTGGATATTCTTGATGAGGCAGTGTTAGAACAGCACACTGCTTAAAAACACGGGCTTTGTAATCATATCGCCTGAGGTTAAAAACCACAAATAAAATGATTTCTTAACCTTTTAGAGCCTCTTAGTATGAAATATGGAAAAGTCGCTACTTCAAAAAGGATATTAAAATCAACTGATATAAAGAATGTAACATCTGAATATTCAAGAAATGACTAGATTTTCAAAGGCAATTTCAGAGGTAGTTGGTAAGCATTCATAAGAGACGTAACGTGGAATTAAGGTATATTTTTGCATAGGATGGAGCGTCAAAATACTTAAAAATATGAAGCACAAAATATATCTGCATATTATTATATTAATTATAAGAAGCCTCTTCTAAAATGTGCTAAATTTCATTTTCTTTCAAGTTAAAGAATAAGATCTGCAATTTATCTAATACACGTTAATAATAGCTTATAATTCAGTTAGAGATAATTTATTTAAAGAATTTTCAAATATATACAATTATAATAATTACATATATGGCCAATTACTAGGACTCAGTATTTAAGTCGAGGAAATTTATTTCTGTATATTGGTGAGAGGGTGTGCTATTAATAATAGCTTATAATTCAGTTAGAGATAATTTATTTAAAGAATTTTCAAATATATACAATTATAATAATTACATATTTGGCCAACTACTAGGACTCAGTATTTAAGTCGAGGAAATTTATTTCTGTATATTGGTGAGAGGGTGTGCTAAGTTTTGTTTTTGGTTATTATATTTTTAATCTCATCTCATGTTAGTGACATTGTTGCTTTAGGTAATTCTTGCATAATATCTCAGCGATAGGTTCTTGTAACATAAAAAGCATATGTGAAACAGTGATTTAGAACATCATCACTTGTGTGTGTGTATGTGTGTTTGGAGAATGAGAGAGAGGGACAGTGACTTTTTTCCTGAGCTATCTAATTGTTGCCTTACTGAGGAAGTTTTATCTGAAACTTCGTGTAATTTTTTCCATTTTTATATTAAACCTATGTGTTTGGATAATGTCTTGAGGAAATGATAATAAGAAAAAATTATGAACTTTTGGCTTTATATCTTATCTTCAAAGTCTATTAACTAATGATAGATAATATTAAGGGGCTCTTGTTTGCTTAGAAGAGTGTATAATTTTAAGTGGAGTCAAAGGAAAGTTTATGACTTAAACTGCTATTGCTGATGTTTGCTGAAAAAAAATCAAGACTATTAGCCCTATTATTTCCATTAGTATTTGCTGAATGTTTTAACAGTTATACCTGAATGTACATTTACTTCAGTGAATAATTTTGTACCTCAAAGAAGGTAAAGGTTACATTTTATTTTTTGGTAGAGACCTTTTCTTTCTTATTAACTCATCCTAATTAGATTTGTAGTAAGTGTAGATCCAAAAAACAGCACTGGCAGAGCTGTGTGAGAAACCAGATGTAAGTTGATTCAGTGATCCTGTTATATAACTTTCTAGATTCGCAAAAATAAGCTGCTCTATTTGGAAATTACAGTCTAATGTAGCTAAAGAAAAATAAGCTTGGCTTCCAAAAATTTTAGGAGACTCCATATAATAGTTGTTGTACCTTATCTTGTTTGTGCAGTTATTTTCCTGGTTGCCCATCTGCAGTGATGCCTTCAGAGTCTTTCAGCTGGTGGTAGCACTGAGTCAGAAGGGTATTTGTGTATTTGTGAAGCTGAGCGGAAGGACAGCATCATTTTAACAAGATGCTTTTAGTTCTTGCAAACGTCAAAATGAAGCGTAGACTCACTTTAGTGGTTTTCTGCTTGCACTAAT
>NW_007734253.1:40361-42199 GCF_000696425.1 Galeopterus variegatus | reverse complement strand
ATTTGAGAAGTAGACCAAGGTAGTCACAGTGTGAGAGTTTCTGATGTGAGCTAACAAAAAAATAACCCACTGAAATGAAAATAAATTTGACTTTTTCTCTCTTATATCTACGTGGTATATCATATATATATATATTTTGTATATAGGTGTATATACATAATATATATAAGAAAAATTATAATCACCGTCATATTTATAAGTATGTATATATATATATATATGTATATATCTCATATACTCGTATATAAATTTGAAAAATCACAGTCACTGTCAGGTTTAAAAACAGTGTCTCTACGAAGTGAGAAACACAGTCTGTTCCACCACCGTCCTACATGGCTTTCAAGCTTTTGGTTTGCCAGAAGTAACCTAGAAGCATTTAGATCGGGCAGTCTTTTATGCTTGGGAAGGCAAGCTCTGTGATGATATTGATCGGTTTCAAGGGCATATTAGAGATGAATCCAAGTCTCTGGAGGGAGCTTGCCATCACCTTGACCTTGGGTCAGCATTAGACCACCGACCCTTGAACCCTAAGACCTAGCTACCAGATTCTGATATCTTTCATGCCAACCAAGCAAGTCAGCAGGGGACACATGTCGATGTGGCTCTTGCCAAATCAGAATTGACTGACCAGTAGGAAGCCTGCGAGCAGCGGGAAATGTGGGTTAAAGTATGTCAATAATGTTTCAGAAGAACGATTTCTCCCAAGAATTGTAGCTGTTGGAATGTTTTGACATTTATTCGGTAGAGAAATGTAGCATGTTTTGTGAAGCACTTCAAGAGAGCTGCTGCTAACTGCTGTGGTATATTGATCTTTCTGTTAAATTGCATGCGCCCACTTGGGAGATCATTGAGATTCAGGCCACAGAACAGAAAGGATCGGCTGCACCCGATGGTCACTAATGGTAATTGGTTTCGATCCCTGTACTTGAAGAAGCCATGATTTACTTGGTTCACTGATAAATTGTAGACACTAAATATTTTGAAAAGAAAAAAATACCATTTTTTAAAACATTTACAAGGCAGTGCCTCCATCTTTAAATGTCTAATATATATAATATATTCAGCAATGTAGAAAATACACCAAGTGATATTGTTTAATATTCTGTTTTCTAAAATTCTGTTGAAATTCCGTTTTCTTGTTGTGTTGCCATTCATTAATTAAACCATTTGTTTGTTCACTGTTGTGTTCCTCAACTTGCTCATAATTGAATTTAAGGCAGTCTACCCTCTCTGCGTTTTGCTCTTAAACTTTGTTTATAAAATAAGTACACTCTCATGGGGAGAAAAATAATAAGAATGCATAACAGCATAAGGTAGAAACCAAATGACCTCTCCTCCCTACATTCATATGCTATTTTCAAAATGTTACTGTATCAGAATTTTAAAAATTTATTCTGACTTAGACACTTTTCCATATTAGCACATATACTAATAATTCATTATTTTAATGATTACATGGTAAACCGTAGTATAGTTTCTATTTTGGATCAATATTTAGAATACTGCTAAATATTTTATTTCTTTTGCTAGTTCTAACAATTCCGCCATATAAATATGTATATACACATATATATATGCACAAACCTGTAGACTTACATGTGCACAGGTAGATGGGTATGTATATACATATCTATACCTACAGATAGATATTCATGTATTATAGATATTCATGTATATAGAATTATATATATATCCAAGGATTATATCCAAGGGTTCTTGAAAAGGTTCATGGAAAAATAGGATTAAAAGATAATACAAGGGCCGGCCCGGTGGCGCACTGCTACAGTGCGCCGTTGGGAGTGTGGCGGCGCTCCCGCCGAGGGTTCGGATCCCACATA
>NW_007734253.1:36273-39857 GCF_000696425.1 Galeopterus variegatus | reverse complement strand
AAAAAAAAAAAAAAGACAAAAAAAAAAAAAAAAGATAATACAAATCTTTCCATGAACTTTCTGTAGTACCCTCCTATGTCTTATACATACACATATAGATATAAATTTATGAGTATAGGTAGATAAATGAATATGTATATACATAGGTGTATATATGTGAATATACAGAGATATGCATACATACTTGTGTCTGTATATACCTATATACATAGATGTATATATGTATGTGTGAGTATGTATAAGACATCTATATGTATATATATATATACATATATATATATATATAAAACACATATCTGAAGTGTTTTTTGTGCTGTATATGTTATATGTTTGGCTGAGAGAATTGTTAGAAGTAGCAGAATAAATTTAATTGTATATTCACACATTTGAGTTCCTATGCCAGCTCATTTAGAGCACTTTCCAAGAGAATAGTCATTTTAATTTTAATAGATATTGCCACATTTTTTCTTTTAAATGATTGCACCATTTTACATTGTTTTTAGGCCTATTCGTATTTTTTTCTACCCACGTTTATGATTTCTTTGGAACCTCATTTTCCATTTCTGGAATGAAGATTACGTTTATGAGAGCCAGAGTCAGGAATCACAGGAAGCCGCCCTCTGTTACTGCTGCCAATGGGGTAGTGGCAGTGAAATTACCTTACAGATTCCTGACGATGCATTTCAGTCTTGTTTTCTGCAAGGGATCAGCACTAGTGGAGATAAGGGGATTACCTTTTCACCCCATTCCATTCTCAGGATCTCATCCAACCTTGACAATAAATGTGCTAATTAGAGCTAATTGCTCTAATGGACACTAGTCTAGTAGGACTCAACAAAGACAACTTACAATTTAATCAAGAATGCATTTTGTAGCAGGATATGAATACATGGTTTTCAATTATTTATATCAAAGTAAAAGAAGAAATACTTCCAAATCTTCTCATAATGTCAAGTAGCTGTTTCTTTGTGTTTTGAGAGAATATTTAAAATAAAAAGGGTTCTGACTGTTTTTATAATTTTACCAATGGAGAAAAGTTATTTTGTCTCACAGCGATGGATTCCTATGAAAGCAGCTTGAAACCAATTATGAAGTAGACGAGACACCAACTTTCAGTTCTTTTTGGTTAATTTTCACAGTCCCTGACATTTCTTCCAGAAACACGTACTTATATTCCACCTTCTACTGAAGGTATCCCAATTCCGGGTGTCTTTGTGTTCTTGAAGAGAGAGAGAGAGAGAGAGAGAGAGAGCTACAGGACATAGAGATATCTATCTGTATCTGTTGCCCTAATCCCATGAATTGGAATTCTAGCCAGGTTTAGGCCTACCGTTGTCTAGTATAGAACACCGCAGTCCAAGCCATGACTTACATGGAGTTTGCAGGATTCTTTCAGCATGGGGATATTAACCATATCTTTCTTATTTCTGTCATCATCTTATTATATTCTGTTTTGGGTTTCTTTTTTTTCATATAAACTCTAGACTTGATTTGTCAATTTCCACAAAGTAACTTGTTTGGATTTTGACTGGGATTGTGTCGAATCTATAAATACTCGTAAAGATGGGAAAAGCTCACATCTTAACATCATCCAGTCTTCCTATACATGAACATAAAATATCTCTCCTCTTATTCAGACCTTTAATCTGTCTCAACATGACTATATTTTACAGTCAGCTCATTGAAGCTTTATCCTGTGTATAGAAAGCCTTTCATAAAGCAGAAGTAGGCATATTAACCAATACATTAACTCTCAAATGGATTAGAAGCAATTTGTAGGGAAGAAGGTTGTTTTATTTTTATTCAGAACAACTGAATTTTATTTTTATTTTATTTTATTGGGCTATAAATTCATAATGAAGTACAGTCAAAAATCATACTAGGAACTTTTGTGTAGTGTATCATGTAACTATTAGGAACAGGTCTACTACATGAGTGGGTAAATATAGACACTCAACTTTTTAAAAATGATGAATATTTTTCTTACACCCCCTCTAAGGTGGATTTCAAACTATATTCGGTGCTTTTCTAAATGTATAGTACATTTGATGTCAAAAGGTGAGAGGAGCCAGACAGAGGAGGGAGATCAATATGCCCTTTCAGGGCACTTAAGGCAACGTGATCCCTCGGAGCATTTGGTGAACCATGGCAGTGCAAAATAAAACAAAGTGAATCAGCTCTTCCAAATTTTTATTTTTAAATCTTGTGAAGTTTTTCCTAAGATCACATTTGCCATTTTATAATGTTGAAGTATTTTCTCTAAAAATGTTACAGTTATAATAAAAATTTTTAGGAGAAATGAAAATGGATTGATCGTAATTTTATTTATTTTATTATTTTTTTCTTTATCAACAACTCATCGTAATTTTAATAATGATACAACCTCTTTGAAGTTGTTGATGTGATCCCAAGCTCCATAGCGTTTACAATTGATTACATGCAGTTCGAACATCTGAAATATTTACAAATGTTAGATAATGACAACCCCAAGAGAAAATGTGGAAAACAGCACACAAAAGATAGCCCAAGGCAATCACTGATGAGGTCAGATCTACGTGATCTCTGGGCTTTACTTGAAAATCCTTTAGTAAAATGTCTTCACACATGGTTTTGGGCTTTTGGAAGAAGCCATGTTCACAGAAGGAAAGTAAGGATTATTTACTGCCACCAGGAACAGGGAATCTAGTATTCAATAACAAAGGTTTTATTTACCATACATTAAATTTACCAGAGTTGATTGACAACTCTCATAGCAACAGAGCCCATCTTAGCTGCTCCAAGCAATGTTACAGATAAAAGTTCATGTGATCACTCTAAAGGACTGTGTACTGTTAATCAAGAAATTTTGCTCCAGGCCTCATGTTTGTCTTTCACTTCAGGCTATACAGCACAACATAGAAAAGTCTGAATCCCACAGGTCTGCAGGTCGAGGGCGTGCCAGTGCGGGTCGATCTGTGTCTGTGTCAGTAAGTGGCAGTGTGTAAGTCTGGGGGTTTCAGACAGTATAGCTGCATATCAGTTACTGCATCATTGTTTAGAAAAGCCAGTGAATTGGCAATGATTTTTTCCCAGTTTCCAAACTAAATGCATGACTGTTGTTTTTAATGTTGTGTTCATACACACACATATTCTTTTTTTTTTTTTTTTTCTGACTGGTGAGGGTATCGCAACCCTTGGCATGGTGTGGTCTGCACAAGGCTCAGCCTTTGAGTGCACCAGCCATCCCTATATAGGATCCGAACCCACGGCCTCGGCGCTACCAGTGCTGCACACTCCCGAGTGATCCACGGGGCCGGCCCTCATACACATATTCTTTATTCAGCCTCTCTGTTGGTTTATCTGTTTCTGGTCTCTGATAAGAACATTTCATCCTATGCAACAGAAAAAAACAAAAAAAAAAAAATAAAACCCTGCAAATGCTCAAATATTGGTGGATTTTCTAATCAGGCATTCATTGCTTAAGTAATTATATCCATCTTGCTCTTAAGCTTTCTATTATGAAACATTCTTATAAATTCCAAGAGTACATTAAGCCTGTTATTTTTGAATATCTGTATTGACAACATACTGTGTGAAATTCTTTA
>NW_007734253.1:34005-35993 GCF_000696425.1 Galeopterus variegatus | reverse complement strand
TGTTTTCATACACACACATTTTTTTTTTTTTTTTTTTTTTTTTTTTCTGACTGGTGAGGGTATCGCAACCCTTGGCATGGTGTGGTCTGCACAAGGCTCAGCCTTTGAGTGCACCAGCCATCCCTATATAGGATCCGAACCCACGGCCTCGGCGCTACCAGTGCTGCACACTCCCGAGTGAACCACGGGGCCGGCCCTCATACACATATTCTTTATTCAGCCTCTCTGTTGGTTTATCTGTTTCTGGTCTCTGATAAGAGCATTTCATCCTATGCAACAGAAAAAAACAAAAAAAAAAAATAAAACCCTGCAAATGCTCAAATATTGGTGGATTTTCTAATCAGGCATTCATTGCTTAAGTAATTATATCCATCTTGCTCTTAAGCTTTCTATTATGAAACATTCTTATAAATTCCAAGAGTACATTAAGCCTGTTATTTTTGAATATCTGTATTGACAACATACTGTGTGAAATTCTTTATATGCATGGGTCTATTGGTGAGTAAGGTATTATTTGCATTTTGCTTGTGACTGAACTGAGAATATACAGCTAGTAAGGAGTGAAACCTTGGATTCAAATATAGGCTCCACCCAATCCATATCCCATGCATGATTAATTCATTTATCAACAAATATTTGTTGAGCATGGACTGTATGCCTAGCACTGGAGATAAAGCAGCATCCTGCCTAAATAGAACCTGCATTCTAAGAAGGTAGCAGTGATTTTCAGCTCCTCTCTGCAGAGGCTCCTGCTAAGATAATCAGCATCATTATGTTGGTGCCATTGGAAGCAGACACATTCGCACTTGGCTGTGGCTCACAGGATCCATTCTACCACTGCCAGGCTCTTCCAGGCCACCAGCTCTCTCCCTCACCCATTTCTCTACCCATCACAGGTTAGATGGACATTAAGCTGCGCTCTCCTCACAGCCTTGGGAACATGCTATCTCTGAAGCTCCACCATAACTACTTTAAACCCCCACACCATAGGAGAGAGGGTTTTCTATGCGGGACTTCCCAGAGCGCCAAAGGACAATGGGCACTGGTGTTGCTGCCCCTGCACTGGAGGTCCAGAATCCAGTCTTATGGTTTCACCTTCAGGAAGGGAACGGGCGTAGGACCCCACACCACCCCTCTTCACTGTGCCCTTTACCTCTGCCATTTCCTCTCCCCAATCCTGTAGCTGAGATTGGGGAATTGTGTATGACTTTGCGGTTTCTTTTGTCTACTTTCTATAAAGAGCTAAAATTCAGGAGTCCGTTTTGAAAGTTAAGATCTAGGACTTATTGCTTGTTTGTACATTGCTCCAATTATTTTTCTGAGCTAAGGAACTAAAAATAAAAACAGATAGAAAATTGTTGTAGTGGAGGTAAAAAATATATATATCTGTGTAAATAACAAAACCTATTTTGGGTGTGTCTATGCATGTGTGTGTTCTCTGTATATTCTTCCGAAAAAATTCAAGAGGTCTATTGTGCATCATAGTGACTACAGTTAATAACAACATATTGTATATTTAAAAATTGCTAAGATAGTAGATTTTAAGTGTTCTTATCACAAAAAAATGAAAAGTATGTGGGGTAATGTATATGTTGAGTAGCTCGATTTAGCTATTTTGCAATGTATACATATATCAAAATAACATACTATATACTCCAAATGTATAAAGTTTAATTTGTCAATTAAAATAAATAAATTCACATTTATAAAAAGAAAAGAGATTTAGAGATCACCTTTTGCAAGCCCATTCTTTATCTCTTGAACAATTTTTATTTTTTGCAATTTGAAATAAATATTTTATTACTGTCAAGAAAATTTTGTAATGTAGTACATGACTTTACCTATAAAATTGTTCACATTCCTTTTTAATTTTTTATATTTTTAATTTTATCAATTTTATGTTCCTTTACCGATTCCTCCCTCCCCTTCCCCCTCCCACCCATCAACATTATATCTGTTCACTTGTCTTAACAAGTTCAAGGAATTGT
>NW_007734253.1:31492-33373 GCF_000696425.1 Galeopterus variegatus | reverse complement strand
AACATTATATCTGTTCACTTGTCTTAACAAGTTCAAGGAATTGTGATTGTTGTGTCTTCTTGCCCGCTCCCCACCATTTGTTGTGTATTTATTTATTTATTTATTTTTAGTTCCCACAAATAAGTGAGGACATGTGATATTTCTTTTTCTGTGCCTGACTTATTTTACTTAAGATAATCTATTCTTGCAGAGAAAAAGGAACCCTCCTACACTGTTGACGGGACCACAAAATGGTGCGGCCTTTATGGAAGATGGTTTGGAGTTTCCTGAAACAATTACAGATAGATCTACCATATGACCCAGCTATTCCATGCTGGGAATATACCCAGAGGAATGGAAATCATCATATCGAAGAGATACCTGTTCTCCAGTGTTTATTGCAGCTCTATTTACAATAGCCAAGAGTTGGAACCAGCCCAAACGTCCATCATCAAATGAGTGGATACGGAAAATGTAGTATATTTACACAATGGAATTCTACACTGCCATGAAAAAGAATGAAATACTGCCATTTGCAGCAACATGGATGCATCCCTTTTTTAAAAAAATCTTTTCATGTGGATATCCTTTGTTGTATTTAAAATTCTTAGCCATATTTGGAAGATCATCATTTATACTGAGGGCACCCAGTTGACANTCTATTTACAATAGCCAAGAGTTGGAACCAGCCCAAACGTCCATCATCAAATGAGTGGATATGGAAAATGTAGTACATTTACACAATGGAATTCTACACTGCCATGAAAAAGAATGAAATACTGCCATTCGCAGCAACATGGATGCATCCCTTTTTTAAAAAAATCTTTTCATGTGGATATCCTTTGTTGCATTTAAAATTCTTAGCCATATTTGGAAGATCATCATTTATACTGAGGGCACCCAGTTGACACCCAGACAGGAAATGATATCTTAGAATAAATTGAGTTACATATAATAAGTTACATATGTTAACACTTTTTAGGTAAAGCAAGAAAAAGAGTATTTTACTAGTACGGTCTTTGAGGGAGAGAATCAACAGAATTATCACAAGAAAAAGAAAAACTCTTTGAGAGGATTCTATTACTCACGTATGGCAGTACCTACCACTATGATTATCAAACCTTTAAAATGTAGGAAGTAGGTTTCATCATGTCTTAGCAAACAAAATGCCACAAAATTTTACAAACCTCATTTGTTTTTAATGCAAAAGGCATAGCAGACTGTTACTTTTTCTTTAATTAAAATATTTTCAAGAGCGTGAGGTATTTAAAAATGCCATTAGCTTCTCAGTTGCATGCCAGAGATTTTATAAAATGGAATTAGCAGTTTTCCTTTAAAATTACTTCCAGCAATTTCAATTTAAATGTTAAGAATTATGCAATTTTTTCTAGATCTCAAAATTAGAAGGATTACGAAACTCCTTCTTTCAATAAATACTATCCACTTATGAGACAATGTCAAGTACACTCGTTTGATTTTTTTACATAAATATTGTTCAAAATATTCAGATTTACATAAGGAATTGGTGAAATTGACTTCTCAGAGAATCCATAAATATATATTGACTTGAACCTAATACTAGGCTAATGTTGTTTGATTTCTTCCAATTAAAAATAGTTAAATTTTTGATGACTCAGTACAAAATGTATATTACATAGGCTTAATAAAAGCCATCTTCTGAATATGTGATGAATCTAAAGAGCATTAACTGTACTATTTTAATCTTTGCATTTTAGTCCAACATCACAGCTGACACACAGTAGGTACTTCATAAATGGTCACTGAAAACATACTTTGTAATGCCAGTCACTTGAAACTAGCATTTAATCACTTACGTTGCAAGCACACCTAGACCAGGTATTCTTTCTTTTAGTTTTTATGATGATCAATTTTTAAAAAAAA
>NW_007734253.1:27941-30575 GCF_000696425.1 Galeopterus variegatus | reverse complement strand
AAAAAAAATCTATAAACAACAGAAACTATGTATTCAAAATTATAAAGTAACAGACATTGAGAGATAAATCAAATTACAATTTAAGTATGAGGAACAAATGTAAACAAAACGCTTGCAATCAACAAGACCCAAGTGTATTTTATTAATTTTCTCCAGACTTGAGAGTTGAAATATATTTAAATGTTTCAAAACTATTAAAATAATTTTTAAAATGATTTTCTTAAAATATAGAAAATAGAATGCTTTTATTTCTAGAAAAGTATTTTTACATGTATGATGTTTATGAGTTACTGTGCACTGTTTAGTTAATTTATGCAATAAACTAAAATTAATCATGAAAATTCCTTAAGAGGAATACCGTTATATAAAATGATAACCATTATTGTGAGAGATAGTCATATTAAAATAATTGCATTTGTCGTGGCAAGAAACCATTATTTTTAAATGATGTTAATATTCTAGAAGATAAAGAATGTTTTTTTTCTTTTTACTTCTTTCATAGGATGTTTGCTCAAATTTTAGATAAATAACATCATATTTGACTTTAGCCTTCTAAGCACATTATTTTAAATAATGTGTTATTTATTTATATTTTAAATTGTAATATGTGATTACTGAGCATAATTTGGAAAATACAAGAAAGTTCAACGAAAATTTTTAAATTGTATTCTTATTATACAGTTAAGATTAGTGACGTGTACCAATGTTGACATCTCTTATGAGTTAAACATGATGGAAGTTTACTCTACCTTCATGTAGAAGTGCATTCCATGCTGTTAGGGATCCAGGCTCCTTTCTTCTTGCTGCTCAGCCACAAATAATTTAGACCTCCTTATGTACTCAAAAATGATAACATCCACATTTTAGATGACAGACCATGAAAGGGACAAAAAAGAGCAAGCGATGACTGTGGACTTTCTTAAAGAAGGCTCTCAAAAACTGCCACGTAGAAATAGTGTCATATGTAATTGCAAATAAGACTGAGACACGGGGTCTGTATTGTGAATAGACATGATTGAATTTTTATTATAAAGTGAAAAGAGCATAAATATTATTGAGAGAAAACTTGCAATCCCTGCTACACCTATGGTGATCACGGTTAATATAATACCTTCTAATTTTTATTTTCTTTCTGTACTCATTTATGTATGATTTTATACAACATCCAGGGATATTCTGAAACAATTTCTCATTTAGTTTAGCTGACTAATATTGTTTAATGTTAAGCATTCCATCTTTTGTTTAGGCATTAATTTATTTAGTCAGTTTCCTAATGTTGTAAACTTAGCCTTTCTCAAAAATTNTACCTTCTAATTTTTATTTTCTTTCTGTACTCATTTATGTATGATTTTATACAACATCCAGGGATATTCTGAAACAATTTCTCATTTAGTTTAGCTGACTAATATTGTTTAATGTTAAGCATTCCATCTTTTGTTTAGGCATTAATTTATTTAGTCAGTTTCCTAATGTTGTAAACTTAGCCTTTCTCAAAAATTGTGTTAACATCACGAATTGGCTGTGATATACTCACTTGAATATTTTTATATGTGGTCATCCTCTTATAATTAATTATATTTTAATATTGTACTAGGTTTTATTGGTATGAAAAGAGATAGTTATAATTAAGTATATTTTTAAATCAATTGTGAACTCATTCAAGTTATACTTTAAAAAAATCTGGTTTGTACTATGCTTTTCAGCTTAGTTTATAAATCTCATTATGTAAGTCACTTAATATCCTAAAATACAGTAATATTTGTAAATGTAAAATTAATCACTTTTTCTTTTCATTTGCTTTTACATTTTAGAGAAAATTCCCCTACTATTTAATGAGATTTATCAATTTCATTAAATTCCCTTTGACACTGAAATCTAAAATTTTAAGTTGTTATACTTGAGCATTCTCTTGAAAATTTAATATGGCAGACTTACTAATCTAACATAAGGGCACTTTTAAAGTTCTTAGCCCCTTTAAAACTAATACATAAATATCTTAAAATTTTCAGAAATCTTAAGTAAAACCAATAATGATTACAAACCTAGTATTATTATGCTANAAAATTTTCAGAAATCTTAAGTAAAACCAATAATGATTACAAACCTAGTATTATTATGCTACTTTCTAAAATATACATTTATTCTTTTATATAACTTCCTGATATTACATATTTTTTTATATAACTTCCTAATATTACCGTCAAGAGAAAAGTTACCATTATTTGGAATCTGGACATTAAAATCATCAAGAGACACTATACAATTTTAAATGCATCCACACACAAACAAACTTTGCAAGTCCGGACGCATGTTTACAATGATGCTACAACATCCAGTGGATTTATATTTTACTGACCTGACAGTCACAGTAAAATGTGACCTATAAAGACAGGAATGAGGAGATATGGTGATGTCTCACCCTTTGATACACACAGATGATCCCAACTTACGATGTTTCAACTTACTTTTTGACTCTGTGATAGCGCAAAAGTGATATGCCTTCAATAAAAACCATGTTTTGAACTTTGAATTTATTTGCCAGGGCTACCAATGTGCTGTAAGTTACTCTCTGGCAATGCAGTGGCAGCCAGATGCAGCTCCCAGTCAGCCACACTAAATAAGTGTTCTGAGCAC
>NW_007734253.1:26530-26911 GCF_000696425.1 Galeopterus variegatus | reverse complement strand
CTACCAATGTGCTGTAAGTTACTCTCTGGCAATGCAGTGGCAGCCAGATGCAGCTCCCAGTCAGCCACACTAAATAAGTGTTCTGAGCACGTTTAAGGTAGGCTAGGCTAAGCTATGGTGTTCAGTAAGCTAGGTGTATTAAAAGAACTTTCAACTTATGGTACCTTCACCTTTTTCAGGATATAATCCATCTTAAGGTAAGGAGCATCTGTAAAGATATTCATTAGTAAAATGAAAACAAAGTACTACCCTTGATAATTCATTTCCAAAATGTTATGTCAAACTCACTGCTTTTGTTCTTCATCACACATGCATATCTCCACCTTTCATCTACTGAGATAAAACTTGTATTCTAGAAGTGTCAGTGACTCTGGTAGACAG
>NW_007734253.1:23183-26408 GCF_000696425.1 Galeopterus variegatus | reverse complement strand
CACCTTTCATCTACTGAGATAAAACTTGTATTCTAGAAGTGTCAGTGACTCTGGTAGACAGCGTAATGGCCTACCAAAGATTTCCATGTGCTAATACTCAGTACCTGAAAATGTGTTACCTTATATGGTGAAAGGGACTTTTCAGATGTGCTTAAAGTTATGTACTTTGAGATGGGTAGATTATTCTTGATTATCTCGGTGAGCATATTCTAATTCTAGTCCATAAGAGAGGAGAACCTCACACAGCTATGGTCGGAAAGAGAGGGGTGTGATGATCAAAAAATAGTCAGGAAAATGAAGTGTTGCTGGATTTGCAAACATAATTAGGAAGTCACTAGCCAAGGAATTGAGAAAGCAAAAAACAAACAAACAAAACAAACAAAAAAACCCATTATTTTTCCTTAGAGCATCCAGAAAGAAATTCATCCCTCCCCAAATCGACCCAGTGACACATGTATCAAGCTTTTGACCTAAAGGCCTGTAAGAAAATAAGCTTGTGTTGTTTTAAACCACAAGTCGTGATATTTGTTATAGCAGCAATGTGAAACTAATACAGTGATAGATTAGCACCAGACTCAATAGGCTAGGTAAAAGCTCTTATGTTCCCCCGTATTATCCCATGATATGCTCTCCGAACACTAATCATATTGTAATACCTTGTGTGACTCTGTCCTTCTGTAGGCTCCCAGAGGACGAAAAGTGCATCTTGCTCAGAGGTGTCATCAGGACCATGGACAGCACCCCAAAGTGTGTTGAATCGCTTTTCCAAGTTTGCAGCATTTGACTTTATTGATCACTTGTTAATTTAACTCCCCCAAATATTTGAAAAATTACACACAGATTTCAGTTGTTTAGGGAATGCAAATTAGGGTGAAACAGTCTGTTTCCAAGGAATTTGTAAATCTGGAGCTCTATAGTTAATTAGGTAAATTGATAGACTAGAGCAGAAAATGACTAATCAAGGATAAGCATACCAAAGAGGAGAAAAGGTACTGGGTGAGGAGAGACAAAGTTGTAGATAATGGGATAAGACGATGATATTCAGAGAATATGAACACAATTTAATCACTGAGCTAATGTTACTAATTGTCTCAGATGAGATGTCATATAACAGTGTTCCCTACCATATTTCTACACTGTGAGATTTTTTTTCTTTTTGTGCTCAGTGTACTTCCCACCCAAGGATGCAATAGGTCCCTCTCTATTTCTCTCTCCTCCTGTGTCTAAGCTTTCGTAGCTATTTATTAGAATGGATCCCTGCTCTGATGCGATTTGAGTAAATTTTCCTGGTTTGGCTGGTTCCTGCTATTCTGCCTCCATCCTTCAGTTCAAGTGACACACTTCTGCCTAGATGTTTTTTCCCCAGATTTAATCTTGACTTGATAGCTAATTCCTTCATAGGACCATGAGTCCAACTTTCTCTAATCAGCCCCGATGAGCCGTTAGTGAAAGAAAAGCATGGTTTTAATTAGCCATGAAAAACTTTCAGATTTAGGCAGTGTGGACAGATAACTCCACCTATGGCTCAGGCCTGTGTATGAATTTTATTAGTATTAAGATGCACTACTTGACACTTAAGCTGATAGTAGTTGTTTTGTTTTTTCCCATCTCGCAGAAAATTATTGTCAGCATATTCTAGTGGACAGTTTCTTGAACTGTTTATTTCTCTGAGCAGTTTCTCGTCCCAGGTGATCTCTACTGACCTCACCTCCTGTCCTGCTGTAAGTAATAAAAGAAAAAATAGCAAGCCCATTGTCACATCTAGTAGACAGATGGCTCTATATGCCTAAAAATCACTTCCCTACTTCTAACACATTTATGGCTTATGTTGATTATATATAATCCCAACCTACCGTTAGTCTCATTGCCGGTTCTCCCATATATATAAACATATAACCTCATTCCTACCAAACTATGCTTACTCACAGCTAAAGAAACCCTTGTTCTCTGTTTCAAGAATATTAGAACGTTCTTCTCAACCTCTTTCACCTTTCTTTCTTTACCTGTTGTAATACCACTTGACATTTATAGTCTCTTCTTGAAGCTGTTTCATTTCCTTAGTTACCAACACTCCCTTTTCTGCACTCCCACTATACGCTTTTCTGGAAAACATATTATGGTAAATGGTAAAGGTGCATATTATGGCTATTAGTGGAATCTTTTACCCCAGACTGTCTGAGGTACATTGCAATTTTTTTATCCTCATGTCTTGTAACAGGTTGGATTGAGTTTGGTTGTTGTCAGAAAAACAAGTATAACTGTGGCGAAATAAAACAAATGCATTCATCTCTCTTACAAAAGTGCAAAAGTCAGTGGTATTGAGTAAATAAAGTGCCTCCATGACAAGACTGAGGACCCTTCTACACGTGCTTTTCTAGCAGTGGCCTTCATTTTCAAGGTGACTCCATGATTTACCATGGCAGTTCCAATTCCAACTATTAAGCCTGCAGTCCATCCAGCAGGAAAAACCAAAGGGATATGAACATTTAAGGGCCTTTTCCCTTTTACAGATATTTCCTAGAATACGAAAGTATTATTTGCATGCTTACCATTGGTCAGAACTAAATTCCATATCTACTTTAATAAAAAGTTTGACATCAGTTTTTTAATGTTTTTTGACAGCTCTTAAGCCTCACCCCTCCATCTTCCCCTGGGCATGCTGCAAGGAAGCCTGGGTGCTCCTCTTTGGCTCCAGTGGCAGGTTCACATGACAAAAGCCTTTCCAATGCACAGGGACCCTCTCTCCAGCCCCCTGCCTGACCACAAGAAAAATTCCAAGCCAGCATCTTTTCACTTCTCTCTCAATCCATTTTCCGACCTGTTCAGGAGTCACCCTGCTCTGCTCAGAAAGCATTAATATGTGAGCAAAATCTTTTCACACACTCTCAGGGTGTGTGTGTGTGTGTGTGTGTGTGTGTGTGTGTGTGTGTGTATAGCATCATCAGTTTATATGTATATATACATATATAAACCAAATTATGGGTAGGCTTTTATCCCATTTCTTCTATTACCCAGCAAGGAATACTGAAAAATGTAACATTTCCTCTAGAACATCGTGTGCCCGGTTTAAATCTGGTGGTTGTATTACCAAGAAGGTGTCAGCAGTGGCAAGTGGCAGTTAATTTTGCCTATCTTTAGTTTGTATGTAATAATGATATCCTGCATTGAGTAGATTTTCAGTACATTCCCATTACAATTATTGTATTCCTCTCTGTATATTAGTTA